>NW_006921906.1:635580-648574 GCF_000298275.1 Orycteropus afer afer
AAAATAATGAGTATTTCTATTAACGACAAAGGTTTAACTTTGCAGGCTGATGAAAAAGGAAAGAAAGGGTCTTAAATAAAAATAAAATGGTGGGCGACTGGCTATATCACTAAAAACCAAACCAAAAACCAAACTCACTTGCTGTCAGGTTGGATCTGACTCATAGCGACCCCTCCTTGGGTTTCCGAGGCAGTATCACTGCGGAAGTAGATTGCCCAATCTTCCCTGCAGGAGTGGCTGGTGGATATGAACCTCCACCCTTCTGGTTAGCAGTCAGATGCCTCAGGCACTATGCTACCAGAGTTCCAATATCACTAATGGAGGATTTTAATCATACTGATATTACCAAAGGAGGCCTGGTAGTGCAGTGGTTAAGTGCTTGGCTGCTAACTGAAAAGTTCCAACTTACCAGCCCCTCTGGAAGAGAAAATACCTGTCAATCAGCTCCTGTAAAAAGTACATACAGCCCAAAAAACCCTATGAGGCAGTTCTACTCTGTCCTATAAGGTCACTATGAGTCAGAATCAACTTGATGACACAGAACCACAACAGTGCTACCAGACAGCTTGATCATTTTTTCTCCTTAAGTCTCAACTCTCTTACTTGCTATCTAGTTGACCTGATGCTAGAACTAAGTGCATGCTAGAGAGTTGTGGTATAGTGAAAACAACCCTGGCTTGACTTCCTAATAGAGTTAAAAACCAGTGGGTGTGGAGTTGATTCCAACTAATGGTGAGCCCATATGTGTCATAAAAAAACTCTGTTCCATAGGATTTTCAATGGCTGATTTTTCAGATTTTTTTTTTACCAGATCTTTCTTTTGAGGTGTCTCTGTGTGGACTCCAACCTCTAACCTTTTGGTTAGCATTAACTGTTTGCCCCACTCAAGAACTATTCACAGAAGTAATGACCCCACCCTTATATGTTTAGACACAGTAGCTTGCTAATGGGAGCTCTGGTGGCATACTGCCTAAGGCATGCGACTGCTAACCAGAAGGCTGACAGTTTAAATCTACCAGCCACTCCTTGGAAGGAAGGTTGGGCAATCTACTTCCGTAGTGATACTGCCTCAAAAACCCAAGGAGGCCTCACTGTGAGTCAGATCAACTCCACGGCAGTGGGTTTGGTTTTGATTTGGTTAGCTTGCTAATAAAAAATAAGGTCATGTATCTTTTAAATATACAAATTACAATAAACTTGGAGCCCCTGTATGGAATATAACACCCTTAAAGTGTCCATGATTATTTCTGAAAGTCACCCAGGATCCTGTTTTGTATATACTCAGGAATAAGTAACTTCTCTCATTTCTGGCATCCTGTTAAACTAGGCCTTTGCAGCCACTGGCCCTCAGGAGATGGCTTGGCCACCCAACACAGCAGACACCTGCTTGTGTGCATCATTGCAATCCCACTGTGGTCCTGGAGGGAAGGGACTACTATTTCCTTTATATCAACAGGGACAGGTCCCTCTTACCTCCATATAACACCGACAGACAAGAGTGTAATTTTTTGACACAATTTTCTGGAATATTTGGAGATAATGTAAGAGAAATGCAACTCAGAAGGTAAATTAGAATTCCTAGAATATACTCGGGAGCTCTGGTAGCATAGTGCATAAGGCACTTGACTGCTAACCAGAAGGCTGGAGGTTCAAAACCATCAACCACTCCTTGGAAGGAAGGTGGGGTAATCTATTTACATAGTGATACCGCACTGCCTTGGAAACCCAAGGAGGGGTTACTATGAGTTGGTTCTGACTTGACGGCATATAACAACAACAACAACAGTATATACTCTGTTTTCAGGAACTAGGGATGTCTATGGGCACTTTCCCACCTGACTCTTCAATCAGCAATCAGCCCATGCCCACCTCTGAGAGAACCCCACTCATGTATAATGGATGTCATGTGTACTGCTCAGACACCCCTAGGACTAAAGCATCCTTTTCCCCCAGATGCTGGGAGGCTTGACTGTGGAGCAGTTAAGCAGGTCCATCTGCTTATTTCCTGCCTGTAGGATCCTAGTAGTTCAACAGCCTTCGTTTATTTTACCTCATCTCTGTCCCTTTTGGTCTAAGGTGACATGATTTCTCCCGAGATGGTTGATTGGATCCATAAGTTACAAATCTAAGAGCGTTAGTAAGCAGTTGTCCAGCCACATCCTAGGTGTCTTCTCTAGATCATGCTCTCTCAGTCTTTATAACACAGATAGACTAAGAATTTTCCAATTTTCTAATGTTGATTCCTTTTTGCAAAGTTCATTCCTCAATTTATCGTTTTCCACTCACATTTCACTCCAAGTGACAAGGAGAAACAAGGCAGCACCTTGCACATTTTGCTCAGAAATCTCCTCAGCTACAGATCCAAGCTTATTACTAACAAGTTCTACTTTCCACACAACATTCAAACACAATTCAGCCAAATTCCTTACCACTTTATAACACTAATCATCTTTCCTCCAGTGTCCAATAACATGTTTGTCTATACATTTTAAGGCCTCCCCAGAAGCATAGTTAATGTCCACATTTTAGCAACATTTTGTTCACAACAATGGAAACTTTCTCTATAACTCTCCTCACTTCTTTCTGAGCTTCACCAAAATTGCCTTTAATGCCCATAAATCTACCAACAGTGTCTTCAAGTCAATTTAGGCTTTTACTATCAAATGCCTGAAAACTACCAGTTTCTACCCATTACCCAATTCTAAAGATACATCCACATTGTTAGATATTTGTTATAGCAGCATCATACTTCCTGGTACCAAAATCAGTATTAGTCAGGATTCTCCAGAGAAACAGAAGCAATAAGATAAACACACACACACACACGCACACACACACAGATTGATTTGATTGACAATAAGGAATTATCTCACACATCTGTGGGAGCTGGCAGCATGTTCAAAATCCTTAGGTCACGTGACAGACTGGAAACTCTGACAGTCTTGTGTCTGAAATCTGTAGGCCAGGCAGTGGTTTGGAAATTCCAGCAAGATGTCTATGTTACAGTCTTAAGACAGGATCATTCTTCCTTGGGAAACCTCAGTTTTTTCTCTTCAAACCTTCTACTGATTGGATGAGGTGCACCCTGTTATGGAGGGTAATCTGTTTTACTTAAGATCAACTGATTTAAATGATAAATGTAAACGCCTTCAGTGGAGCATCTACACTAGGGTTTGACCAAACAACTGGGCCCTATAGCCTCTCCAAGTTGATACATAAAATTAATATCATAGATATCAATATAGTTATCATTAATATTAAAAAACCAAGCCAAACCCACTCCGTGGAGTCAGACTCGACTCATAGCGACCCCTCCTTGGGTTTCTGAGGTGGTATCACTACAGAAGTAGATTTCCCAGCCTTCCTTCTGAGAAGTGGCTCGTGGGTTTGAACTGCCAGCCTTCTGGTTAGCAGTCACATGCCTTAGGCACCATGCCACCAGAGTTCCTATCATTAATATTAAGTCTATGAAAACAACAAATATCTTACAAATTTTTATAAATAATTGTTAAACATAATGTAAAAATTTACTAGAAACACATCTCTTAATGAGATGGATGGGAAAGGAGCAGACAAAGTGCCTTGATTATTTCAAATGATTTTTTTGGTACACTAGAGCTTTTAAGGCAATTCAGACCTAGTAAGATTTGGAATAGGAAAAGGCAAACATTACTTTCGTAAAATGGGAGAATGATTATGAAAGGGGAGATGGCGAAGGACAACCAGGAAAATGCAGGTACTCTCTCAGGCAAATTTAGAAACAATGACACGTGGAAGTGAAGAATCTGGGAATGGATCCCCTTAAACTGTCCTCATGCACTCCCAGGGCTGCAAAAACCCCAGTTTCAAGATTCTTGCCCTAAAGGGTTATCATACCACAGCCAACAGGTGATTTCTCTTTAGCCTGTATTCTTCCACAGAGAATTCTTTTGAAAGGTGAACTTTCTGGCTTAATGGGCACAGGAAGTTTTCTTTCCCAAAACTTCATTTCAAAATGTATTTTCTATTGAACTTTAATATACACACATATACCTTCAATGAAGGCGTTGCTGGGTGGCACAAAGAGCTAAGTGCTAGAATGCTGGCCTGAAAGTGCCTACCCAGAGGTGCTCTAGAAGATGGACCTGGTAATCTGCTTCCAGAAGGCCACAGCCTTGAAAACTCTATGGAGCACAGTTGTACACTGACACACATGGGGTTGCCCTGAATCTGAATTGAGTCAGTGGCAACTAACAACAATAACCAATCCCTCATTTGTTTAGTGGATATGTATTTTACATCTGTTATCCCAATTGTGCTTGTGATTCTGCTGTAGGACGGGTGCTGGTTTGTTCCATGACCTAGGAACCAAGTTTTAAGTCAGTGAGGATTCACCTATCTCTTACTCTGGACTAAGTTAAGCAAAAGTATTTCCTGGATAAATTGATCTTGGCAGTCATACAAGGTTTGCCTGGTATATTAAAAAACAAGATAATTTATGCTGATCTACCACTATTTCATTTCAGAGGAAAATAAAAATATTGGCAAAATTATAATTAAAATAAAATTTTAAATAAAATATTGACACAGCTATCATTCTAAGGCAATTGGTTGAATAAAGAATCATTTTGGATATAATTTATTATGAATCATAAAAAATTAAAAAAATATTATGTTGATCTGTATAGATTGAATAGAGTAACAGCTTGTAAAAGCTTCTCTATTCTTTTCCAAACTGCAATGCTTTTAAAAAACTTCCCTTTCCTCACTTTGTAATTAGGACAGTATCTTTTTCTTCCTGAGCACCTCATTGGTCTCTAGAGTGATTAATATTAACTATTTATCTGCCAAATAATGAATCATGTGCTTTTGCCATCAGAGTGTTAATATGTTGAAATATGTTATCTAAAATGCAATTTCTAGATTAAGGATTGTATTAAGGCTGTATTGACCAAAAAGATGAACCTTACTATCATTCTTGTTTTTCTACCCTTTGATATGAAAAGCATTTTTACATTTCATTTTACATGATGAAGTTATCATCATTGTTCAAGTTCACTCACTCACAGTCATGAATTAACTTGAGCTTGATTCAAAGTCAATTGCTCCATGATCTAGGTTTTGGCAAAAGGGCTTTTTTCTTTCTTTCCTCTTCTTCTTAATTAATTTATTTATTCTGTGAAATCAAAGACCTGGAAAGGGCTGAAAGAGAGAGAGAAATAGAAAGGGATCATAGTAGCATAAGACTTAGGTTGGGAATGTGAGCGTTTTCAACTAATGTACACATATTGGCTGACTGCTGTATTATATTTTCTCCCACTGTGGAAAATTATCTTGAGGTAGAGCTGTGTGGTTTGGCACATCTGATTTGTTAAAGGTCTGAAATTAAGTGTACTCAATGTGTTTCGTTTCATATTGGAATCTCAAAAAATGTTGAAATAGGAATGCCAAGTAGCCTGTAGGATTAAGAAAAGATTCAGAAATGTAATTAGATCTTGGCCTCTTCTTTTTATTTTGGATTGTGTTGGACTGAGAATATTCAAGTGTTTTACTACTTTTGTCTTTTTTAATCTTTAAAATGTGAGTAGTAATTTCTTCAGGGCCTTGGTGGGATTACTGCCACTTTGCTTGTAGCCACATTCCCAAAGGAAGAATGTACATTTCATTTGTCTGTCTGGATAAACTTTCCATAGGATGGAGTGCAATCTAGTGGAAAGATCTCTAACTTGGGAATTGGAAGCCAGGTTGTCCATTCTGTCTCCAAACCTAGCTGACCCAACAAGTCATTTTCACACCTCTGATTCTCAATGTCTCCATCTTTAAAATGAAAAGATTGGATCTTAGGTGTTCCCTAAAGTCCCATTAACTCTGAAGATTCTTCTGGGGATATAACTGCAAAAACATTTGGTTTGTTTTCAAGGGTAAAATAATGGTTTCTGAAGTTTATTTTTCAGACACATGCCCCTGATTTCATGATTAAAAGGTCCTCTAACAGCCCAGTATTAGGGCAGTGATGACTCAGTAGAATTCTCACCTTTCATGGAAATCTACTTAGGTTCAATTTCCAGCCAATGCACTTCATGTCAATGGAAGCTTATGTGTTGCAATGATGCTAAAAAGTTTCAGTTGAGCTTCCAGATTAAGACAGACTAGGAGGAAAGGCTTTGTGACCTGCTTCTGAAAATCAGCCAGTGAAAAACTCTATTGACCATAACAGTTCGATCCTGTTGTGTATGGGGTTGCCATGATTCAGGACAGACTCCATGGCAGCTAAGAGCAACAACTACTGGCATACATCATGGTTTGTAATGGACAATTGAAATCTCAGTACTCGGAATAAGTGCAGAAAACCTGAGGTTCCAGATAAGACAAAAAGTTGCTTGAACTATACTTTGTGAACAGTTTTGGAATGGGCTTATTAGGTTGGTTCAGGCATGTTGCTTTCATTCTCCAGTCCACCCTTAATACCTGAGAACATGAGTCAATGCTTTCCCCTTCTCCAAGCAGCTACATCTCCTGAAAAGGCAAAAGAGGCTCAGCTAGCTAAGGAATCAACTTATCAACTCACCCACCCACACACCATCCAGCCCACCATCAAACCAGCAATCTCTGCCACAGCCTCAAATTTATTGCCTCCAATTTTAAAATTAAAGATGCCAAAATTATACAAAAACAGCAACTAGAAATCCAAAAGATTAACAATAAAATTTCAGAAATAGACAACTCAATAGAAGACAGAATCAGTGAAATAGAGGACAAACCCCAAGATACTTATTTGTTGAGGAAAAATCAGGGGGAAAAAAAAAAAGAACAAAATGAAGGAAGCCTAAGAATTATGTGGGACACTACCAAGAGAAAAATTTATGCATTATCATAATTCCAGAATAAGAGGAAGTAAAACAAAACAAAACAAAAAACAAACAAAAAGCACAGAGGAAGTTGTCAAAGATTTGCTGGTAGAAAATTTCCTTACTATGAAAGATGAGAAGATACCTATCTAAGAATCTCAGTGATACAAGATAGACCCCAAAAGAAAGTCACCAAGCCATTATCATAATCAAACATGCCAAAAACAAAGAGAAAGAAAGAATCCTAAGAGCAGCTTAGGAAAAACATAAAGTCACCTACAAAGAGAAAGCAATAAGACTAAGCTCTGATTATTTGGCAGAAACTACGTGGGCAAGATGGTGGTGGGATTACATATATAAAACCTCGAAAGAAAAAAAATTGCCAACCAAGAACTATGTATCCAGTAAAATTGTCTCTCAAATATGATGGTGAAATTAGCACATTTCCAAGTAAACAAAAATTAAGGGAATTTGTAAAAAAAAAAAAAAAAATCTTAAAAGAAATATTAAAGGGAGTCCTCTGGACAGAGAACTAGTAATAATAGCCAATACTTGAGATTAAGATACAGGATAGCATCAGCCAGATACCAACCCAGATAAAGATTTCTCAAAAATAAAAGAAAGCTAAAAGCCTGAAAGCAAGGAACCCCAGACATCAATCTGTAAATAATGATATCAAAACAAAAAGGGAGAATAAATGGGATAGGTATAGAACTTTCATATGGCAAGAAAGTCAGGGTGATAGCAATGTATATCAAGAAACAAAGGACTGGTTTAAACCCAAGAAGATAAAGATATAAAAATTTCAAAGTAACCACAAAGAAAGTTAACAAAACTACTGATCAAAATAAAAAAAGAAAAACACAAAGGCTCAATAAATATAAAATGAAAAAAAAAAAATTAAAAGAAAATCCACAAACAAAATGAACTCACCACAGAAAATTAAGTGAAACAAAGAAGTTATCAGCACCAAAAAAAGCACAACAAAATAACAGCAGTAAAGTCATACCTATTGATAGTCACACTGAATGTCAATGGCTTAAGTGCACCACTCAAGAGACAGAGGAGAAGAATGGATTTTAAAATGGCCCATCAATACACTGCAAGAGACAGACCTTAGACACAAAGACAAAAATAAGCAATTAGGAAGATGGCATCATACCTGTAGTCCACATGTTTGTTCCCTCTAGCATCTTAATTCCTGAAAACTAGGTGCAGCAGTTTGAAGCAGGGATTCTGGGACTGTGAATAGCTCATTAAGTTAGAGAAAGCCAGATTTAGTGGAGAAGGAGAAAAAAAAGCAGAGTAAACAGCCAAGAAAAATAAATGAACCTGCCTGGGCAATGGGGAAGATGGAGAAGCAAAGCAGAAAACTCTGTAACAGTACAGGAGAAAGCTACCAAGGGAAAAAAAAAAAGAAAAAAGGGACACCATGGAACCAACGACAGCTTCAGAGATTCAGACTACACACAACAACAACTTCTGAGGGTAATCTTGGGAACTGAATTAAGTAAGTGGATTACATTTCTGAGAAACAGAACAGAAACCCCCGTGGCTCAGGTCGTTGCTGAATTGAGAGCGGAAAGGGAGAAGGGAGGAAATTCGCCTCAGATAGTCAGGCCATGGGATGAGCTCACAGCGCAAGGCTGGAATTTAGCTCTTCCATGACAGCTTTTTAGCATTGAATGGACCAGAGTATGGAGTTTTTGTGGCTTTCCAACCCGAGTGGAAAGTAGTAGCCCACTGGGGTCTTTGCTGATTTTTAACCACAGGTCTGTGACAAAACGTCATCATTGGTTGCCATCCGAAACAGACACAAAACAAAACCCTGGAATCTGCAGTAATTACAGAAAGGGAAAAGCAGAGACTTGTTACTGGAGGCTTTTTTCTTTCTTTTTCTTTTTCTTTTCATCCTCTTTTTTCCACTTCTCCCCTGTCCCACCCAACAGAAGAACCACATTAAGCCACCACAACACCTGCTCGTCCCAACTCTAAATCCCCCTCACAACAAACAGAGACCTGCATCCACATTCCCTACAGTGATTCTATCAACACAAAGAAAACTGCAGAGCAACCTAGTACACCTGAATTAATAACAACAACAACACAACAAAAAATACACCAGCTCCACCCTTGAAAATATATTTAAACATAAAATCAAGGTGAAACAAATCAATACGTAACTAACACTTAGAGACAACTTCAAAATTTCTAGGAAACAACAGGCAACCTCAAATCAAACAAAAAGAAAAAGAAAACCAGGACAAGACAATAGAAGGAAAACATCAGACTAAAAACTCATTTAACATGGATGAAGAAGAGGAAATAGAATTATCCAAGAAGAAATTTAGAAGATATGTTTATAGAACTCTACAAGAGCTCAAGGAAACCACAAGCAGAATCAGGGAGAACACAGACAGTACACTGAAAGAATTCAGGAAAACCATTCAAGAACAAAATAAAAGGTTAATACATAATCAGAATTCACACAAAAACAGCAGTTAGATATCCAGAAGATGAATACTACAATTACAGTTACACAGCACAGTGGAAGCATAAAAAAAAAAAAAAAAAAAAAGATTAGAACTGGCTGAAGAATGCATTTCACAACTAGAAAATAAATCCCTTGACACCAGCCTGTATGAAGAAAAATCGGAACAAAGATTAAAGAGAAATGAAGAGAACCTAAGAGTTACATGGGATGACATGAAAAGAAACAACATACACCTTATTGGAAAACCAGAACAAGAAGGGGAGGGGAAGATACCTGAGAAAATTGTGGAAGACTTGCTAACAGAAAATTTCCCCCATATCAAGAAGGAAGAAAAGATATTTGTCCAAGAAGTTCAATGAACCTCATGCAGGATAGATCCCAAGAGAAAGTCACTAAGAAAAGAACTTCCAACTAAAAATTCTATATCCATCCAAATTGTCCATCAAATATGAAGGTGAAATCAAGACATTCTCACACAAACAGAAATTAAGGGATTTTGTGAAAACAAGACCAACCCTATATGAAATATTTAAGGAAGTTCTTTCCGATAGAGAACTCACAACAGAGAACACAAATTAAAATCGGACACTTGACACCAACACTAAAGTAAAATCAGAAATTGATGCTCAAAATAAGCTCATAAAACATTGAATACAAAGAAACAAGGGAGTCAATCTATAGACAACACCAGCAACAAAGCAAATAGAGGGAATAAATGTTCTAAGTACAAAACTTCCAAATGGAGAGGAAGACAGGACAATGTCCTTATAGAACAGCCTATTCCAGAATTATAGAGACAAGAACTCCAAGGTAACCACAGAGAGAATTAACAATCCCCGTAAGCAAACCCAGAAAGAAGGAAATGGGCTTAGTAAGCACAAAACAAACAATAAAGAAGAAAAGAGAAGAAACACTTGATAACAAAATTAACTCAGCACAGAAAAGTATTTGGACCAAGGAAATTTTCAACAACATGACCAAATACACAAAATAAATTCATACCTATCACTAATTACACTCAATGTGAATGGACTAACTGCACCAGTCAAGACAAAGAGAGTGGCAGACTGGATAAGAAAAGAAGAACCCTCAATATGCTGCCTACAAGAGACCTACCTTAGACACAAAGAAAAAACTGATTAAATGTTAAGTGGTGGAAAAAAATATATCAAACCAATGGTAACCAAAAAAAGAGCTGGAATGACAATATCAATTTCTGATAAAATAGACTTCAAGGTGAAAAACAGCATAAGGGACAAAGAAGGACACTATCTGATGCTTGGTCAATTGACCAAGAAGACATTGCCATAATAAATATATATACACACAATGAAAGTGTTCCAAAACACATGAAGCAAATATTAACTGAATTGAAAGGAAAAATAGACAACTCTACAATAGTAGTAGGAGATCTTAACACACCACTTTCAAGGAGGAACAGATCAACTAGAAAAAAAACTCAACAAAGATGCAGAAGAACTCAACAACACAAACAACTCATCCTCATAGACATATCCAGAGCATTTCACCCAACAAAAGCACAGTTCACATTATTCTCCAGTGCACATGGATCATACTACAGAATAGATCATATGTTAGGACATAAAACAAGCCTCAGGAGCTCTGGTAGCATAGTACCTAAGGCACTTGACTGCTAACCAGAAGGCTGGTGGTTCAAATCCACCAGCCACTCCTCAGAAGGAAGGTTGGGCAATCTACTTCCATAGTGATACTGCCTCGGCAACCCAAGGAGGGGTCGCCGTGAGTAGGGTCCGACTTGATGGCACATAAGAACAACAACAACAACAACAAAAACTGAGCCTCAATAAATTAAAAAAAAAAAAAATTAAAATACCACAAAGCATCTTCTCAGACCACAGTGCTATACAATAAGAAATTAATAATAGGAGGATCAAGGAAAAAATACAAACATGAAAGTTGAATAATATATTGCTCAAAAACTACTAGGTAATGGAAGAAATAAAGTGTGAAATAATAAAACAAAAATTCCTAGAAACAAATGAGAATGAAGATACATCTTACCAAAACGTATGGGACACAGCAAAAGCAGTACTCAGAGGTCAATTTATAGCAATAAATGCATGCATCAGAAAAGAAAAAAGAAACAAAATCAACATTCTAACTCAACAAGTCAAACAATCAGAAAAAGAACAACAAAAGAAACCTACAGTATCTAGAAGTAAGGAAATAATAAAGATCAGAGCAGAAATAAATGAAACAGAAAACAAAAAACAATAGAGAAAATCAACAAAACACGAAACTGGTTCTCTAAGATTAATAAAATTGGCAAAACCATTGGCAAATTTAGCAAAAGAAAAGAAAAGAAAGAGAAGATGCAAATAACAAGAATAATAAATGTAAAGGGTGACATCACAATGGAACCAACTGAAATAAAAAAGAATATTCATAGAATATTATGAAGAACTGTACTCCAACAGATTTGAGAATCTAGAAGAGATGGACAAGTTTGTAGAAACACAAGACCTATCAAAACTCTCCCAATCAGAGATAGAATATTTGAACAGACCCATAACAAAGGAAGCAATTGAATAGGTCATAAAAAAAAAAAAAATCCCACAAGAAAAAGTCCTGAGTCTGATGGCTTCACTGGAGAATTTTACCAAACATTCAGGAAAAAGTGGGCACCTATACTACTCAAGCTATTCCAGAACAGAGGAAAAGATGGAATACTTCTAAATTCATTTGATGAAGCAAGCATAACACTGATACCAAAACCAGGGAAAGACACCACTAAAAAGGAAAACTACAGACCAATATTCCTCATGAACATAGATGCAAAAAACTTCAGCAAAATTCTAGCCAACAGTATCAAACAATGTATCAAAAAAACAATACATCCTGACCAAGTGGGATTCATAACTGGTATACAAGGATGGTTCAACATCAGAAAAACAATCAGTGTAATCCACCACATAAACAAAACAAAAAACCATATTAATAGACACAGAAAAGGCATTTGATAAAACCCAATACCCGCTCCTGTTCGGAACTCTCAGCAAAAGAGGGATAGAAGGGAAATTCCTCAATATAATAAAGGGCATATATGGAAAGCCAATGGCCATTATTGTTAATGGAAAAAGACTCAAAGCATTTCCCTTATGAATGGAAACCAGACAAGGGTGCCCTCTATCACCACTTCTGTATAACATAGCATTGGAAGTCTTAGCCAGGGCAATAAGATAAGAAAGAGAAATAAAAACCATTGGTAAAGAGGAAGTAAAGCTATCTTTATTTGCAATGACATGATCCTATACATAGAAAACCCAAGAGACTGAGCAAAAAACAAAACAAAACAAAAACCTACTGGACTAACAGAGAGGTTCAGCAAAGTGGTAGGATACAAGGTCAACAGACAAAAATCAACTGGATTCCTCCTTCAAAAAAGAGGCTTCTGAAAAAGAAATAAGGAAAACAATACAATTTACAATAGCTACCCAAAAGAAAAATACCTAGAAATAAATCTTACCAGAGATGCAAAAGACCTATACAAAGAAAACTATAAAACACCAATACAAGGGAGTTCCGACAAGATGGCAGACTAGGCAGAAAGACTGCACAGACCCTCTTCAACAAAGAAAAGGGAAACCAATTAACACAGACACAGAAGATAATCCTGGACCTTGAAGGGAAG
>NW_006921906.1:659771-661222 GCF_000298275.1 Orycteropus afer afer
AAAATGTCAGTCTTACCCAAAACAGTCTACACATTTAATACTATCCCAATTCAGATACCATCAACATTTTTTAAAGATATGGAAAAACCAATTACTAATTTCATATGGAAAGGAAGGAGACCTTGAATAATCAGAGCACTATGGAGGAAGAAGAACAAAGCGGGAGGTCTCACACTCCCAGATCTCAAAATCTACTATACAGTGCCAGTAGTCAAAACAGTATGGTATTAATACAATGATAGACAGATAGACCAATAGCACAGAATCGAAAACCCAGAAATGAACCCAGCCCTCTCTGGACAGCTGATTTTTGACAAAGGACCAAAACCCATTAAATGGGGAAGAAAAAGTCTCTTTAACAAATGGTGCTTGCAGAAAAATGAAACAAGACCTATACCTCACCCCATACACAAAAACAAACTTAAGTTAGATCAAAGACTTAAATGTAAAACCCAAAATATAAAGCTCATCAAAGATAAAATAGGGGCAAATCTAGGGAACAGATTTGAACTAATTTACGGCGTGAATAGACTCTCAAACATAACCCAGAATGCACAGGAGGTGGAAGAGAAGCTAGGTGACTGGGATCTTTTAAAATTAAATTCTTATGTGCATTGCAACACTTCTCCAAAGGGATAAAAAGAGAACCTACAGATTGGGAGAAAATATTTGCTTATAACATATCTGACAAAGGACTTATCTCCAACATTTATAGAAAATTTCAACACTTCAATGCCCAAAAGACAAACAATCCATTTCAAAAATAGACAAGGGACATGAACAGACACTTCACTAAAGATGATATGCTCATGATCATTAGCCAGTCCAAACCAAAGCAAACTCAATGCTGTCAAGTCAGATCCGACTCCAATTGACCCCTCCTTGGGTTTCTGAGGTGGTATCACCACAGAAGTAGATTTCCCAATCTTCCTTCTGATAAGTGGCTGGTAAGTTTGAATTGCCAGCCTTTTGGTTAGCAGTCAAATGCCTTAGGCACTACACCACCAGAGAGATGCAAATCAAACAAAGATGCAATATCATCTCACCCCAGCAATAATAGCAAAGTTCAACAGGAAGAAAATAACAAATGCTGGTGAGGTTGCAAAGAGATTTGAACTCCCATACACTGCTGGTGGGACTGTAAAATGGTACAAACATTGTGGAAAATGGTACGGTGTTTCTTTAAGAAACTGAAAATAGAAATACCATTTGAACCAGCAATTTCATTACTAGGAAAATATCCTAAAGAGGTGAGAGACAGGACATGAACAGACATATGCACACCCATGTCCATCGCAGCACAATTCACTATAGCAAAAAGATGGAAACAGCCTAAGTGCCCATCAACAGATAAATGGGTAGCCAAATTATGGTCCATTCACACAATGGAACACTATGCTACATGAAGGAACAACAAAGAATATGTGAATCATCTCACAATGTGAATGAAC
>NW_006921906.1:661997-703628 GCF_000298275.1 Orycteropus afer afer
CCTAGGATATGATGGACCTCGAGACCACAGGAATCAGATGGCTACCAGCTACCAATGTCAACCACTCTGGAAGGGATCAAAACTGGAGATCTTGGATAGAGTGGGAGGAAAAAACGTGGAACAAAATTCAAAAACATAGTAATTAATAGAATTACTGGTCAGATGGAGTCTGGTGGGACCCTCAAACTATGGCCCTGGGATACACTTTGGGCCTGGAATAAAACTCACTCCCAAGGGGTGGAATAAAACTCACTCCCAAGGGGTGATTCTCAGTCCAACAGTAAGTAGTAAGACTTACATGCAGAACACCCAACCTGGGGTGATTCATTCACCTACTCTACAGAGATAGACCCCTTGGAGCAATCAGCCATGGGGAACCAGAAGGGCAGGGCAGCAGTCACATGGAGGAAAATTTTGAGACAGGAGTGCATACTTAAGAAAGGTACAGGGATTGGGGGGGAGTCACTGGGAGGGGAGAGGAGGAGAGTGGGTTAGGGTTGGGGATGGTAATTGGAGAGTGAAACCAAATGTACACAAACTGTTGAATGCAAAACAAATTTTGCTCTGTAAATGTGCATCCAAAATACAATGAAAAAAAAAGACAAAAATAAGCTACAAGTCAAAAGATAGAAAAACATATATTGAACAAATGGCAACCAGGAAAGAGCCAGAGTGACAATACTAATCACTACAAATGATAAGAAAGACTATTTTATAATGATTAAAGTGTCAATACACCAAGAGAACATAACCATAATAAATATATATGCATCCAATGACAGGGCTGCAAAAAATATATGAAAGAGGTAATAAAAAAAAAAATGTCCCCCCAAAAATAGCCTTGACCTGGACAGCTTCACTGGAAAATTCTACAAAACATTCAGAGAGGACCTCACACTACTACTCAAACTATTTCACAGCTTAGAAAAGGAAGTAATACTCCTGAATTCACTCTATAATATTAGAATAACCCATATACAAAAATGAGGCAAAGACACCACAAACAAAGAAAATTATAGGACAATATTCTTCATGAATATAGACATAAAAATTTGCAAAAAAATTCTAGCCAAAAGAATTCAACATCATTCAAATAATGTTATGATCAAGTGCTATTCATACCAGGTATGCAAGGATGGTTCAACATTAGATAAACAATTAATGTAATTCACCACATAAGAAAAAGAATCACATGAGAATCTCAACTGACACAGAAAAGTCATTGATAAAGTCCAACACCTATCCCTGATTTTTTTTTTTTAAACTATCAGCAAAATAGGAATAGAAGGGATATTCCTGAATATAATAAAGGGCATTTATACAAAACCAAGAGCCATTATTCTCAACAGAGAGAGACTGAAAGCATACCCTTTGAGAACAAGAACCAGGCAAAGATGCCTTCTATCACCACTCTTAATTTCATCTTCCTAGAAGTCCTAACTAGAGCAATAAGGCAAGAGGAGGTAATAAAGGGCATTCAAATTGGTCAGGAATAAAACTATCCCTATTTACAGGTTATATGATCCTATGGGAGCAGATCCTAAAGATTCCACAAAGGAGCTACTGGAACTAAAAGAAGGATTCAGTAAAGAAGCAGGATACAAGAGCAACATACAAAAATCTGTTGGATACCTCTACACCAACAAAAAGAACTTTGCAAAAGAAATCAGAAAAACAATATCATTTATAATAGCTGCCCCCCTCCAAAAAAAAAAAAAAATACTTAGGAATAAATTTATCCAGGGATGTAAAAGATCTGCCATTGTTGTTAGGTGATGTTGAGTCAACTCCGACTCATAGCAACCCTATATACAACAGAACGAAACACTGCCTGGTCCTGTGCCAACTGCACAGTCCTTGCTATACCTGATCCCATTGTTTTAGCCACTGTGTCAATACGTCTCATTGAGAGTTTTTCCCTTTTTCATTGACCCTCCACTTTACCAAGCATGATATCCTTCTCCAGGGAATGGTCCCTTCTGACAACATGACCAAAGTAGGTGAGATGAAGTCTGGCCATTCTAGCCTCTGAGGAGCATTCTGGCTGCACTTCTTCCAGAACAGATTTGTTAGTTCTTTTGGCAGTCCATGGTACTTTCAGCATTCTTTGCCTATATCACATCTAAAAAACAACAACTCTTCTTCGGTTTTCCTTGTTCATTGTCCAGCTCTCACATGCATATGAGGCAACTGAAAATACCTTGGCTCAGGTTAGGTGCACCTTAGTCTTGAAGGAGACATCTTTGCTCTTCAGCACTTTAAAAGGTCTTTTGCAGCAGATTGGCCCAGTGCAATACATTGACTGTTGCTTTCATTGGTGTTGATTGTGGAACCAAGTAATATGAAATATTAAACAACTTCAATCTTTTCTCCATTTATCATGATGCTGCTTATAGGTCAAGTTGTGAGGATTTTCATTTTCTTAATGTTGAGATGTAATCCATACTGCAGACTGAAGTCTTTAATCTTCATCAGTAAGTGCTTCAACTCATCTTCACTTTCAGCAAGCAAAGTTGTGTCATCTGCATATCACAGGTTGTTAATGAGCTTTCCCCCAGTCCTCATGCCATGTTCTTCTTCATACAGTCCAGCTTCTCAGATTATTTGTTCAGCATACAGATTTAATAAGTATGGTGAAAGGATACAACCCTGGCACACTCCCTTCCTGATTTTAAACCATGCAATATCCCCTTGTTCTGTTAGAATGACAGCCTCTTTGGTCTATGTACAGGTTCCTGATGAGCACAATCAAGTGTTCTGGAATTCCCATTTTTCTCAATGTTATCCATAATTTGTTAAGATCCACACAATCAAATGCTTTTGCATAGTCAATAAAACACAAACAAACATCTTTCTGGTATTCTTTGCTTTCAACCAAGATCCATATGACATCAGCAATGATATTCCTCATTCCATATCCTCTTTTGAATCCAGCTTGCATTTCTGGAAGTTCTCTGTCAATATACTATGGGGACCATTTTTTAATTATCTTCAACAAGATTTTATTTGCATGTGATATTAATGATATTGTTTGATAATTTCCACATTTTGTGGGACCACCTTTCTTTGCTATGGGTACAAGTATGAATCATAAAATGATCTATATGAAAAAAACTATAAAACACTATTGCAAGAAATCAGAAGAGACCTACATAAATGGAAAAACATCTCAGAATCATGGATAGGAAAACTTAACACTGTTAAAATGTCAATACTACTCAGAGAGATCTATAGCTATAATGGAATCCCAATCCAAATCCCAATGGCATTCTTTAACAAACTGGAAAAATTAATCACCACCTTCATATGGAAAATAATGAGGTCCTGGACAAGCAAAGCATTATTAAAGATGAAGAAGGTAGGAGGCCTCACACTATCTGATTTCAGAGACTCCTATACAGCTGTAGTAGTCAAAAATACCCTGATACTGGTACAAGGGCAAACACATAGACCAATTGAACAAAATTAAGAATCCAAATGTAAATCCATCCACCTTTAAAAGCTGATCAACAAAGGGCTGAAGTCCATTAGATGGGGGAAGAGATAGTCTCTTTAACAAATGGTGCTGGCAAACCAGATATCTATTACAAAAATGAAGCTGAATCCATACCTCACACCATACACAAAAACTAACTGAAAATAGCTCAAAGTCCTACATATAGAACTTAAAACTATAAAGAACATGGAAGAAAAAATAGGGACAACATTAGGGATCATAATATATGATATAAATAGAATACCAAAAATAATTACAAATGCACAAACAACAAAAGATAAACAAGATAAATAGGACTCACTAAAAATTATATACTTTTCAAAAGAATTTTCCAAAAGAGTAAAATGAGAACCTACAGACCGAGAAAAAAAAAAAAAAAACAATGACATATCTGACAAAGGTATAATCCCTAAAATGTATAGAAAACTTCAACACCTCAACAACAAAAACAGAGAATACAATTCAAAAATGGGCAAAGAATATGAACAGACACTTCATCAAAGAAGACATTCATGCATCTAACAAACACATGAAGAAATGTTCATGATCATTAGCCATTAAAAAGATGCAGATCAAAATAACAATGACATACCATCTCATTCTGACAATGATGCCTCTAATTGAAAAAAACAGAAAATCTATTTTGGTAAGTAATGACTGGGGTCTTAAAAGCTTGTGAATAGTCATCTAAAGTACAACTATTGGTCTCTCCTTGCCTGGAGCAATGAAGAGTGAAGAAAATTGTTTTGGTTATCTAGTGCTGCTCTAACAGGAATACCACAAATTGGATGCCTTTAACAAACAGGAGTTTATTCCCTTACAGTTTTGGAGGTTAGAAGTCTGAGTTCCAGGTGTCAGGCTCTAGGGGCTGGGTGAAAGCCCCTCGACCTTGGACTTCAGTTCTACCTCTTGCTTCTGGCCCACTGAAGCTAAAGGCATGTCTTCACTCATGCAGCAGGTAGATGCTGAGGCTGACAAACCTAAGGTTGGCAAGTGAAATGGCACAGTCCCAATACTGCCAGGCCACACAGCAGGCCATTAATTCAAATTCATTAAAAGTCTCAAGATTGGCACAGCAACATGGCAGGCTGCTGAAGAATGACTTGGCTACATGCTGGGTTCAAGTGTGCCATCAGCTAGAGACCTTCCTCAAAGCTGCTTCTTGTATACTGGAAGCAGATCACATCTCTAATGCAGCTACTCAGCCTCTCCAGTAGATTCCACCATGGAACTGATTGCCAATCTCACCATGGGCAATAACTACATCCAACTGCCCAGCGACTCAACAAGGCACAGCCAAGTTGACAACAACCTTAACTACCACAAAAATCAAAGACATATGGAAACAAGTAGTCCAAGAGACTAATGGATCACGTGAACCTTAGCCTCTATGATCCAGAGACCAGAAGAACTAAATGGTGCCTAGCTGCTACCACCAAGCACTCTGAAATGGATCACAATAGGAGATGCTGGATAGACTGTGAGAAAAATGTGAGCCAAATCTCTAAATAATTTTTTTTTACATGACCAAGCTTACTGGTCTGATAGAAACTGCTGGAAACCCTAAGGTTGTGGCCTTTAGTCACCCTTCAGGCCCAGAACTGAACCACTCCCATGACTCAACTTTCAGCCAAACAATAAATAGACAGGCCTGTGAGGTGAATGGTAATACTGGAAAGCTATGCACCTCTTGGAACAATCAATTAAGAGATTGAAAGGGCAGTGTAAAGCTCAGAAGACAGGAATGGATAGGAAAGGACAAAGGGAAATGCTATTATAGAGAAGAAGTGGTAAGAGTTTGGTTACATTGTGGGGATTGTAACTGATGATACAAACCAAAATATGTGTGAACTGTTGAATGGAAAGCCAAATGACTGTAAACTTTCACTCAAATTCTAAAAAAAAAAAAAAAAAAAAAACTAATTAAAAAAAAAAACAGAAAATAACAAATATTGGAGAGGTTATGAGAAAATTGGAACTCTTATATGCTATGGGTGAAATGTATAAATGTGAAATAGTACAACCACTAAGGAAAATGGTATGGGTCTTCCTTAAAATGCTAGAAATAAATACCATATGATTCAGCAATCCCACTCCTAGGTATATACCCTAAAGATATGAGAGCTGTGACACAATAGACAGACACATGCACATCAATGTTCACTCAAGCATTATCCACAACAGTGAAAAGATGGAAACATCTTCTGCCCATCAAAGGATGAATGGATAAATGAACTGTGGTATGTTCATACAAAGGAATACTACACAATGATAAAGAGTAGTAATTAATCTGTGAAACATCTCACAATATGGGTGAATTTGGAGGACATTATGCTAAGTGAAATAAGTCAATAACAGAAGGACAAATATTGTATGAGACTGCTATTATTTAAAAAAAAGAAAAGGTTTACACACAGGAAGAAAATTCTTTGGTGATTATTAGGGATGGGAGCAGGAAGGAAGGGAAAATTACTAATTACTAACTAGATAGAAGAAATATGTTAATAGTAGTGGAGGGAAAGGCAATACATAATATGGAGGAAGTTAACACAACATGACCAAGGTCAAGGAAGAAAGACCCTGAGAGTAATGTAAGTATAAAGGACAACTACTGTAATTACTGTAACATAGACAATCCTGTAACAATAGTATTAACAAATAATAATTACAAATGGATATATAGGGAGATAGGTATGCTAAAGAGGCATGGGAGGGTATAAAGGAACACACCTACTTGTAGATATATGTTTGGTTGTGAATATTTTTACATACATAGTTATAGGTTCTACTGCATGTGTATTAATATAGACTATAAAGCATACAAGGAGCTCTGGTAGCATAGTGGCTAAAGCACTTGACTGCTAACCAGAAGGCTGGCGGTTCAAACCCACCAGCCACTCCTCTGAAGGAAGGTTGGGCAATCCTACTTCCGTAGTGATACTGCCTTGGAAACCCAAGGAGGGGTCGCTATGAGTCAAGGCCGACTCGACAGCACATAACAACAACATAGAGCATACATGGGGCACAGTCATGGAAACTTCTCAGACGTAACCAAACACCTCACAGGATGAAGTTCCTAGACCCAAGACAAAGGACCATAGACTTGAGGGACATCTTGAGGGACATCTACATCGATTGGCACAATATAGTTCATAAAGACAATGTTCTGCATCCTAGTTTGGTGCATAGCACTGCAGTCTTAAAAGCCTGCAAATAGCCATCTAAGATACAACTATTGATATCCTCCTGTCCAGAGCAAAGGAGAGTGAAGAAAACTAAAAACTGAAGACAACAACTAGTCCAAAGAACTAATGGACCACATGAACCATAGCTTACATGATCCTGAGAACAGAAGAACAAGATGGTGCTTGGCTACCACTACTGACTGCTCTGACTGGGATTACAACTGAGAGTTCCAGACGGAGCAGAAGAAAAATATAGAACAAAAAATGCAATTCACAAAGAAGACCAGACTTATTAGTCTGACAGAGACCAAGGTATCCCCTGAGACTATAGCCCTAAGACACTCTTCTGATCTGGAACTGAAGCCATTCCCAGAGACCACCTCTCAGCCAAAAAGTAGATAGGCTTACTTGAGAAGAATGTGTTTCTTAGAACAATCAATTATAAATGAAGTCAAAAGGACAATATCTTTGCCCAATGACAAAGATGAGGCGGCAGGAGGGGATAGAAAAATCAAAAGGAAATGAGGAACCCAGTGAAGAAATGGGGAGAGTGTCGACACATTGTAGGGAATGAAACCAATGTCATGCAACACTTTATGTACAACCTATCGAGTGGGAAACTAACTTGCTCTGTGAACTTTCACCTAAAGCACAATGAGAACAAATTTTTTTTTTTTTTTTCTAACTTGCTCTGTGAACTTTCACCTAAAGCACAATGAGAACAAATTTTTTTTTTTTTTTTAGTTTTATGTTACGACATTTTTTTTTTTTTTTTAATTCTGATTTGGGTGAGAATTTACAGAGCAAATTCACTTTCCACACAGCAGTTCACACATACTTTATCTCATGACATTGACCACAATTTACCACAATACAACAGCTCCCCTCCCATTTCCTCCTGATAGTTACCTCTTCCCTGTGTCCTGTCCATCCCTCCATACACTCCTGCCCCCTGAGCTGTCTCCCTGTGCATAAGCAGCCCTTCTTTCTCCCATGATTGGAGAATAAAATTTTCAAAAGAAAAAATCAGAAACAATGAAAAAAAAATATATATAAATGGATAAAATGATAAAAAAAAATTGAAGATGTTTCTGTAAACTTGTATTAAGAACTAAAAATGACATACTGTGTACCTAATATCTAGGACCACCACCTATCTGTCAGTTTGCTGTACTGTGGTGGCTTGCATATTGCTATAATGATGGAAGGAGCTCTGGTAGTGGTAGTGCCTAAGGTACTTACTTGACTGCTAACAGAAGGCTGGAGGTTCAAACCCACCAGCCACTCCTCAGAAGGAAGGTTGGGCAATCTACTTTTGTAGTGATACCGTCTCAGAAACCCAAGGAGGGGTCATTATGAGTTGGGTCTGACTCGACAGCACATAACAACAACAACATGATGATGGAAGCTGTATTACCAGTGTCTCAAATACCAGGAGAGCCACCCACAATGGATAGCTTTCAGTGGAGTTTCCAGACTAAGACAGACTAGGAAGAAAGGCTTTGTGACCTACGTCTGAGCCAATGAAAACTCTACGGATCATAGAACATTGTCTGAGATTTCGACTTGCTTACTTTTGCCATGTCATCAGGAGGGACTAATTTCTGGAGAAGCAACATCATGTTTAGTAGAGCAGAGGGCCAGCAGAATAGAGGGAAATTCTCAATGAGATAGACTGACATGATGGCTGCAACCATGGATTAGAGCATACCATTCATGAAGATGGCTCAAGATTGGGCAAGGTTTTGTTCTACTATACATGGAGTTGCCTTGAGTTGGCATTGACTCAATGGCAACTAACACAACTAGTAAGTCCTGAAGAAGGACAGAGACAGACCTGTGGCCTTAATGAGTTTATCAACTAGGGGATATCAGAGTTACCAGTGTTTTTTTTTTTTTTTTTTTTTTTAATTAACCATGCAACAATGCAATATACCCTTAACTAAAAATCTTGGGAAATTCTCTAGTTCAAGAATAAAACCTTAGCATAGGCTTTCTGCTGTAGAATTTCTACTCCTAAGTGCCATCTCTTGGATTTTCTCAGTTTCTGTCTAGTTCCACAGCAGCAGAAGCAGTTGGCTTTCGTTGGGGCATTACATTTCTTATTATACTCTACCAGTGCCACTTTTCTATGCACACATACATACTCAAACTCTTCAGAGATGGTATGTGGCATATTCATTTGATTCCTACATTATTATACAAAATATATTAATGTCAGATTTTCACTGTACTTTATGACTTGAGTTGAAAGCCCTGACTGTGAAGACTTGATGTGATTTTACTGTGGGAGGTGTTTTCCAAGAACTTAAGCAAATTAGTGTATAGGTTCTTTGTGTTTCATTTTTTATTGAAGTATTATATGCATACAAAAAAGAGCACATTATAATAAATTTAGTGAATTTTTACTAATTGAACACATTCATGAAATCAGAATCCAGAATAAGAAATAGATTATTACCCTTAATTCTTGCTATTCTCTTCTGACCACTACTCCCAAAAGGGTAACCATTATCTTGCCTATTTTTGTACTTTATATAAAAGGAGACATACAGTATGTACATACTCTTTTAAGATGATGAAATTTACTTACGTAAAGATTTACCACCTTGGAAACCCAAAGCGAGTCACTATGAGTTAGAATCAACTCAATGGCAGTGAGTTTTTTCTCTTGCTTAATATTATGACTATAAGATCAGTCCATATTTTTGTGAGTCATTATAAATGATTTTTTGTCATTGTATAGAATTCCATTATGGGAATATACCACAATTTATTAATTTGTTCTATTGTTGCTGGGCATTTGGATATTTTTGGGTTTTAGCTCTAATGAAAAATGCTACTATGAAAATTATAGCACCTGCTTTTTGGTTAACATATGCATACATTTCTGTTGGGTATAAACCCGGGATTATAATGACTGTGTCAAAGGGTGTGCAAGTGTTTAGCTTTAGTTGATAATACCAAACAGTTTTCCTAAGTTGTTGTACTAATTAACACTCTCATGAGCAGTGCCACTTCTTGGAAGGAAGGCTGGGCAACCTACTTCCGTAGTGATACCACCTCAGGAACCCAAGGAGGGGTCATTATGAGTTGGGTTCAACTCCACGGCAATGTGTTTGTTTTTTTTTGTGGTTTTGAGCAGTGTAAGAGTGTTCCCATTGCTCTACGTTCTTGTCAACATTTGACAATTTCCATTTTATTTAAATTTTAGTTATTCTGGTGGTATGTAGTGGAATTTCATTGTGGTTTAAATTTGTATTTCCCTGATGACTGATGAAGTTGGTATGTTTAGTAACCAATTGAATATTCTCTCATTTATGAAGTATGTTTTTTGGCTCACTTTTCAAATTTTTGCTGACTTTGAAAAAAATATTGAATATGTGTATTGTTAGTATCTTCTCTCATCTGTGGGTTTCCCATTTCTGCTTCTAATGGTGTCATTTGATATACTGAATTTCTAAGTTTTAATAATAAACTGATTTATCCTTTTTTAGGGGGGATATAGTATTTTCTGTGTCTTTTAAAAGATATCTTTGTCATCTCCAAGGTCATAAAGAAATTCTCATATGTTTTCTCCTAAAATTTGTATTATTTTACCTAACACCTTTAAAATCTGGAATTCATTTTCTGTGTATGGTGTGAAGTCAACATTCTTTTTTTCCCACAAGGATATCCATAAATGATGATATTTTCCCTATTAAATTTCAGGGTCACCTTTGTCACGAATCAGGTAATTATTTTGAACTGATGTGTCTCTGAACTCTGAATCTGTCAGCTGGTCAATTTTTCTATCTTTGAACCAATATCACACTGTCTTAATTATTAGATCTTTTAAAAAAAGTGTTGGATATCTGTTGTTGTAAGAACTCACGCTTGTTTTCCTTTTTCGATGTAAGAGCATTTTCTTTCTTTACAAGGAAACAATACTTGGATGCATGCTGAAGCTGGACAATGAAAAAGGAAGGCAGAAGAAGAATTTATGCTTTTGAATTGTAGTGCTCGTGAGGAATATCGAATATACCATGAACTGCTAGAAGAAGGGCCAGAACACTCATTAGAAGTGAGGATGGTGAGACTTTGGCTCACTTAATTTGGACACAATATCAGAAAGACCAATTGCTAGGAAAGGATGTCATATTTGGTAGGGGAGAGGGTCGGCAACAATGAGGGAAACCTTCAGTAAGATGGATTGACATGATAGCTGCAACAATGGGCTGAAGCATGGTCATGGCACAGGACTGGGCAACATTTCATTCTGTTGTATATAGGGTTGCCATGAGTCAGCACCAACCAACTCAATGGCAACTAAATACAACTAAGTCCACATTGTTGCTGTGTGACATCTAAGGATGAAGTTGAAGTGAAAATGGATGCTGGGCAAGCAGGTAGGTTATTTTAGTAGCTGGGCAATGTTTTCTTTCACAGAGCTTTTATATCATGGTGGTTGGGTGTGTGCCTTATCAAAAGCACCTACATTATCTGTCATAGCCCTTTGGGATTGCTTGGGAAGAGTAGACATAGATACGAAATCTGCAAATGCCAAGACTTGTCTCTTGAGGATTTGTATCTGCTTGTTAACACAATCAACAATATCACTACAGGTTGGTTCTACCTTTAGACCTGTAGAGACCTTATCTAAAAGCAGATAATCATATGGCCAAGCAGTGATTGGGCATGCCTTCTTGCCCTCTTCTGATCAGCCATTGGTGGAACCTGTAGTCATTCTGGTAAAGCAAGCAAGAAAGGAAAGCAATTCTCTGCCCATGGTCATGTGAAATAAACAGCATGGCAACGGTCCCAGAGAAGGAAAGTGAAGTCTACTGGTAGATGTCTTCATATTGACTGGGCCTGGGCCAAATATTCTTTTTCTGAGTTTCCACCCTGAACACCTTTGGTGGGTTTCCTCCCCTTCATTTTCTTTATATAGATTTTTCAAACACAATTTCTTCGCTGGAAAGAAGTCAGTTAGGGAGGCCTCCAGTGTCCTTGGGTGATGCAAACAATTAAGGCCCTCAGGTATTAAAGACTGGAGGTTCAAGCCCATCTAGAGGCATCTTGGAAGCAGTCTGGAGATCTGCTTTTAAAAAATCAGCCACCGAAAACTCTGTGGTACACAGTTCTTCTCTGACCACATGAGATCACCATAGTTGGAATCAACTCTATGGCATTTTTTTTTTTTTTGACACAGAACTAGAAGACACATCAAGGAG
Organism: Orycteropus afer afer; assembly: GCF_000298275.1. Lineage (NCBI taxonomy): Eukaryota > Metazoa > Chordata > Mammalia > Tubulidentata > Orycteropodidae > Orycteropus > Orycteropus afer. Next base: position 673,892 of record NW_006921906.1, read on the forward strand.
CTCTGGTGGCATAGTGCCTAAGATATTTGACTGCTAACCAGAAGGTTGGCAGTTCAAACCCACCAGCTGCTCCGTGGAAGGAAGACTGGGTAATATACTTCCGTGAAGATTTACCACCTTGGAAATGCAAAAGGGGTCGCTATGAGTCAGAATCAACTTGCTGGCAGTGAGTTTGGTTTTTCTGGTTTAGAAGACACATCAATACATAGCTACTTTAAAGCTCTAGCAATGCACAATGCACTACTCACCAGAATGTGTTAAGTTCCTCATCTCATAAGCAATCACTTACATTCCCAGGAGTGCATGGTTGAAATCTGATGTCTATTCCAAACAAGGCTGTTTATTTTTTTTTTTTTTTCCTCCCTGTGCCTTATAGTAAGGAGATCTGGTGGCACTGTGGTTAAGGCATTGGGATGCTAACCAAAAGGTCAGCAGTTCAAACTCCCGAGTTGCTTTGAGGGAGAAAGATGAGGCAGTCTGCTTCCATAAAGATTTACAGCTTTGGAAACCTATAGGTATTGCTATGAGTCGGAATTGACTCACTGGCAGTGAGTAATACCTTATAGCCCTTAAGTATAAGGGAATATATCTTTTTTTCTGGGGTTAGTAAAATTTCCTTTTCTTCATACTAGAATTGTTAATTTTTACTGTATTGTTTGATTGCTGTCCTCCACTAGAACGTAGCTTTTGAGAGAGCAGGGACTTTACCAATCATAGTCACTCAGTAACTCTTATGAAAATAATAAATGAATGAATGAACAACCCCTCTGCTGGACTAACAAGTAGACGAGGAGGAAGCATTGCTATGAGTAAGAACCATAGAAAAAAGAAAGAATTGAAGAATGATATTGATGCTCTTATGGAAAATTCTCAGTATGTAGAGAGTCCAAAGGAGCTCTCTCAGCTGAGAAGAGCCTACAGAAGAAGATAAATGTAAGTAAAGTTTTAATAAAATGGGACACAGATGGCTGATTCCTTTAAACTATTGCAGCAATCTTATGCTCTAGGGGTGTTAGTATGACCACAGTATGGGTAGGACGGTTAGGAGAAATTGGGTAGAATATCTCTTTCTCATTGTTTTAATCTATCTGAAATACTTACAGTGACAATTCTCTCAGAAATCTTCTACAGCATAGCATTTATTTCTAAAGATAGAAACTCATTCTGCCAATCTAAAAACCAGAGCGCTAAATTAAGAATCAAACTAGATATTAACATAAGTGCTGGAACTCAGGAAAAACTCATATTTTGAACTATTCTGCCCCAAATACTCAAACCAAAAAATTCCCCTTAGGATTTTCGCTACTAGAACAAAAATTAATTACTAAAATGATTATCTTTTGTTACATGGCCTAACTTTCCATTTAGAAACAAAACATCTATGAAATTAACTGTCCCTTGGAAAATTCTCTAAAAAAAAAAGAGAAAGAAAACAAAATAGCTTTTCAATGGTCAAACTGTGAAGTTAAACATATCTATAGCTGTGTATCTATGTATGTATCTCTACCTATCTATGTATCTTTCTGACTACTTACCTGCATACCTATGTGTAGAGTTAGTTGTTTGGGAGAAAGCCCTTTGCCCACCCTGGCCACTACTCTTAGTCCTAACAGCACATTTCAGGGAGGATCCTTGGTTAAAGCAGCCTCTACTATCCTATTGCAGCTCTTTCTAACTGGGTAGGAGAAGATGCCTAGAAATAACTCCAATTTCCTATCACATCTTAAGCCAAGATGGGAGTTTGTATTTGAAAAGCTTGTTGAGGAGATTGTGGGAGCAATCTAGACTCTTGCCTCCTTTGTTGACCAGGTCTTATTCTCAAAAATTTTCCACCTTCAAAATTACTCTAATTTGAATTATTTTCTGTGGATGTGTAGGTAAGTAACATCTTTCTTTTAATGCTTTTCTAAGCTAAATCTATCAACTTTTTATCTCTCTTTTTTCTGAATCGAGGAAAGCTTACCATGTCTTTGTCCCAGGCATGAGTAAGGCATTTGGAACACAAAAATACTTGAGACATGGCCTCTGTCCTCTAGCGGCCTAGGCTCAGGGGAGAAATGGATGCATAAACTTACTATTAGGAAGGGACAGGACAGAGGTATAAGTAGGAAGATCCTGGAGGAGGGATCCTCACCCTTACTTTCTTCATTTCTTGAAAACAAAGTTGGTTTTCCTTTGCATCACTCCCAGTCTTCCTACATCCCTTGGTTTTATTTATTCCTGTTTAATTCCACTGTTAGAAGAGAAGGGATACAATTTAATAAGGTTGCAATGGTGTGATCATTTCTTTCTATAATAAAGACACAGGCTGTAGAACTTCCCTACCTGGTGGGGCTCACTGAGGAGTGAATAAGAATTTATGAGAGCACTTTCAGAAACATGTGCAAACCTATTATTTTAAAATCAATCCCACTTGTTATGATGGCGAAACATTTTGTAGGCAATTTCATGACCTGCTAGCAGGAGCCTTTGGGAAATACTACCAAAGAGATACACATTTGCCTTTTGGTAATTTGGGTATGCAGGCAAGGGTGAGGATACTGTGGGTGGTGGAAACAGTTAATGTAGCACATTTATAACCTAAAGGTTGGAGGTTTGGGTGCAGCAGAGGTGCCTCGGAAGAAAAGCCTGGTGATTGATGTGCAAAATATCAACCATTGAAAACCCTATGGAGCACAATTATATTCTGACACACATGGGGTTGCCATGAGTCAGAGTCGACTCCACGGCAACTAGTTAGACAGAGTGAGGCCAAGGGCCTGGGTGAAATTCCTTCTAAGATTTATTTCCTTATAAGTTCTATTGTTTTTTAGAAACAAGTTCTTTCTAGGTTTAAGAGACACTCTTGCCAGTGGCCTGGAATGAAGAGCGCCACCTTTGTACCCAGCTACTTTCTGTAGCATCCACCTGGATCACTGTTGAACCAGTTCCATTTTAGCTCGATGACCCATTGTGCAATTTTTGCTGCCACATTCTCAATTTGTGGTGCTCTGCTCTCACAAGTTCTGTCTCTAAGACATAATATGGCACTGTAGCAGACCAGGGATAACACCCAGGGTGCATAGTCTGCCCACCCAGGTAGAATGGAGTTCTCAAACTGGTGGACTGAAACTGGGTTTTATTCATTAAATTGTTCACCCCAATTGAATTTTGCCTTACTCTGTTCTCAGAAAATGATCATGAAGTGTAATAGCTATTACTTTTCTTGTCATAGGCTTAGAGCTAATTTTGTAAACCCTATTTGTGATCAGATGCTAAACATTTAAAACATTCATAGAGTTTTACATAAATGGGTATCCATGTTGTTAAACTTTCTGGGCACTTCATTTTGTCCAAAGTAGCATCTCCCCCTGTTGGGACTGGTTGCTAGGCAATGGGACAATGGGATTTCTCACACAGTGGTAATTTAGGGTTTAGCATTTATTTTTCCCAGAAGGAGTTCAAACCCTGTTCTTGGATCCTGGGATTTTCTGAAAATTGAAGTTAATCCACAGCTTGACACAATAGAATGCAATTTAATTATTTTATAGTGTCACTCACAAAGCAACATGCTATTTACATTTTTAATTTACAAGCATTTTTTTTTTTTTCCTGACAGAATAAAGTTTATTCCTCAGTATTAAAAACCAGTCCTTCTCCAGAATTATTCTTACCCTGTGCCTGTTGGCTATATAAGTCTCTTTATAATCAAATTAAGCTTATATATGAGTCGGGGGTGACTCGACGGCAAATAACAACAACAACAACAACAAACATACTTTGGTAGCATAGTGCCTAAGGCACTTGACTGCTAACCAAGAGGCTGGCAGTTCAAATGCACCAGCCACTCCTTGCAAGGAAGGTTGGGCAATCTACTTCTGTAGTGATACTGCCTGGGATACCTGAGTATCTACTTCCATAGTGATACCGTAGTGATACCTGATGGGGATTGTCTATGAATCAGATCTGACTTGACGGCACATAACAACAAGAAGAACAACAAACATTCTTTAGGTAGGAAGGAACATAGAGTAAATCAGTTGTACTAATAACTTGAGGTCTGCATTTCTAGAATTTGAAAGTATTTTCCCACCTGATCTTTGTTTTTTATAAATTAAGCGATACCTAGCTGTATGAGCACTGGCTTTGGGTACCCTACACTTAGGGTTAGACGATGTATTGCACTGGGAAAATCTGCTGCAAAAGACTGCTGAAGAGCAAAGATGTCTTTTTGAAGACTAAGGTGTTCCTAACCCAAGCCATAGTGTTTTCAGTAGCTTCTTATGCATGTGAAAGCTGGACAATGAATAAGGAAGACTGAAGAAGAGTTGCTGCTTTTGAGCTGTGAGTTGGCCAAAAATACTGAAAGTGCCATGGACTATCAGAAGAACTAACAAATTTGTTCTGGAGGAAGTACAGCCAGAATGCTCCTTGGAAGTGAGAATAGGCAGACTTTGTCTCACCTACTTTGGTCATGTTGTCAGAAGGGACCACTCCCTGGAGAAGGATATCATGCTTGGTAAAGTAGTAGTTGTTGTTGTTATGTGCTGTCAAGTCAGACCTGACTCATAGTGACCTCTCCTTGGGTTTCTGAGGCGGTATCACTATGGAAGTAGTAGATTGCCCAACCTTCCTTCCGAGGAGTCAGCAAAAAAGGGGAAGACCCTCAATGAGATTGATTGACACTCTCACCACCATCAAGTCAGATCTGACTCATAGCAACCCCACCTTGGGTTTCTGAGGCAGAATCTCTACAGAAGTAGATTTCCCAACCATCCTTCCAAGGACTGGCTGGTGGATTTGAACCACCAGCCTTCTGGTTAGCAGTCAGATGCCTTAGGTGATTGACACAGTGACTGCAATTATGGGCTCAAGTATAGCAAGGATTGTGAGTATGGTGAAAGATAAGGCAGGGTTTCATTCTGTTGTACATAGGGTTGCTATGAGTCGGAGCCGACTCGATGGCACTTAACAACAACAGACTTAGTGAGGTGGTTGTCAGCTTTCCAAGTTGCTTCGGAAGGAATGGATTTCTGATTTCTCTTGGTGGAACCAGAGGTTCCAACTATTTTTTAGCATGTGGTCCTTTTTTTAAAAGTAAAAAATAAAAATTTGCACACATTCCATATTATAAAGTTCTGCTTTTCTTTGATGGAAAAAAATTATTGTGTTAACATGGATCCCAGGACTCCTTGTAATCATTCTGTTGCCCTTAAGAGTCCTGGGTCTTTGGTTAGGAAATCTGGGGTAGGAGATTAGGAATCCATGTGCCTAGTACTTTAACTAACTGTGTGCTGGACACCGGAGTTTCTGAGTGGTGCAAATTAACACAATCAGCTGCTGACTGAAAGGTTGGTGGTTCAAGTCCACCTAGAGGTGCCTCTGCAAAAGGCCTGGCAAGCTGCTTCCCAAAAATTGGCTATTGAAAATGTCAAACACAGTTTTACTCTGACACCATGGAGTCACCATAAGTCAGAGTCCACTTGATGGTAAGTGGTTTAGTGCTGGTCACCAGTAAGGATTTCAAAGGAAATCCAAGTATGTCTCTTTGGCCAGAAGGATCACACTCTGTGCTAATAAGCTTGAATCTAAAAAGAGGTTTTTTCCCTGGCTGAAGTTTTCCTCCCCTCTTTGAAAGCCTCTGGGTCCTTATGAGCCCGTGGGTGGCATTGTTGGTGGGATGAGCAAGATACACATGCAAATGATTCATGTCCGGGGGTGTGGGTGGCCCCTGAAGGCCTTTTGCAAAAGACTTGCGATTGTTTTAAAGCTTCATAAATGAACCGGCACAGAGCTCTCTGGAGTCCTATCAAGAGTTTACTCTTTCAACTGCTGTAAGCCAAGTTCACAGTACCTAAGGTGAAGCTGAGGTTAGGTGGCTCAGGCTCCTTCTGCAGCAGTAGGGGAAATGATTGGTTTTTCAAATGCAGACCTCCCTGTGGCCTTTTGGAAAGTTCTTTGTAGCAATTGGAGCCAAAGCTACAAAGGGAAGTATCAGCCACATCCAGCAAGCGGATGAATCGTTGACCATGGAGGTGAAGGGTAATGGCAAGTGGCATTTTCTCTCTCTTCCCGTCATTTGAGTACACACATCTGGAGCTCTTGGAAATGCTCTCTTCTTCCTTTTGAGGTACTCATGAAAGGACACTGAGCTTGCCCTCTGTGGTCAGGCCCACCTATGTGGGGCCCGGAGGCAAACTCAATCTAGAGGCATGCTGGAGAGTGGATAAGTGGGGAGTGTACTTGGAAACCTGCCTAGTTTGTCAATTCTCAGAGCACAGGAAGAAGAGAGTAATTCCTTTGCAAGTGGAACCTGTGCCAGGCTCTTCTCGTGGGGAAAGGAGCATAGCCATCCAGGGGTTTGAGAGTGTGGCTGCACAAACAGAAAAAATACTCCAGGGTTGGAAGGTAAGCAGCCCCTTTTGGAGCTTTGCTTTCCAGACCCAGCTTGGAACCCCTCCGGGCAAGACACCAGCTGGTGTTTGCAGTCCAAGCCTCCCTCATTAGGCAAAACAAGCCATTCCGCATCCTAACCCGAGCTTCCTGTTTTGTAGCGATAGCAGAATGAACCCTCTGTAGTTAGTTTGTTTGACTAAGGAATAAAATTCTGCTGTGTGGCTCCCAAAGTGGAAAGATAAAATTCAAGCTGTCAGGAATGGTCAGTTTTTTTGAGGCAACAAGAAGTGGGATTGAAAAACACAAACCTCTTTCAAATTATGTTTCACCATAATTGCAAGTACATGATCAGAAAGACTTTTTAAACAAGCGTAGATCAGGGAAGGTAAGGGAGGGACCTCCCAGGAAATGCGCCTTGGCTAACTTTGGACTTAAAAAACTAATTTCTTTGAGAGTTACTTCTGCTTTGCTAAGTGGGAAATTGAACATTTGGGAAGAAGAAGTAAATTAGCCTTGGCACTACACCTTGACTCTACTGAGATTATAGAAAGAGTTCCAGGGAATGGGCCAAAGATTGTGTAGTGGAGTGGAATGGGGGAGAATAAAAACATTGGCAAAGCAAAGATGTCAATAGAGGCCCAAGACCATTGACTACTTTATAGTCATAACAACCTTATCAATGTAATTACAAAATCATCCTATCCCATGATTTGCATGCTTTCTTTTAATCTTATTTGGGATTAGAATTGACTTGAAGTCAATTCAGTGACATTGTGCAGTTGGCATTAGAAATTGAAATACTTAAATAAGTGCCATGCATGTCTAAAGATAGAAGGCGGAGTTAGATAACTGCTTTCAACATTTATCAAGCTACAATTCTTGTGGATACAGATAAATGGAGCATTCAGGGCACATTCATAAAAGATGCCAAGAATCTTTACATTCGGTCCCTGGGAACCAGGGTGAGCTGAATTACAAGGCAAAAATGATGGGACTTGGTACTGTAGAATTTCTGGTCACATAAACTACTGCTGCTTTCAGTGGATCTGTGAGAAAACTTTTCTATTGGTGTAAAAGAGGAGTGTAACTAGGGCCAAATAAGTGATTCTTGCTACTTATATTGGTTTTCCAGTTTTGTGTGTATGTGAGGCTGAAAGGGAGATTATGAACATGTTGTTGTTGTTAGATGCCATTGAGTTGGCTCTGACTCATAGCAACCTTATGTACAACAGAATGAAACATTTCCTGGTCCTGCACCATCCTCACAATCCTTACTATGCTTGAGCCCATTGTCACAGCCACTGTGTCAATCCATCTTGTTGAGGGTTTTCCCTTTTTTGGCTGACCCTCTACTTTACCAAGCATGATATCCTTCTCCAGAGAACGGTCCCTTCTGACAACGAGACTAAAATAGATTATGAACATAGGACATTTCATTTATATCCACTACCATTGAGTTGATTTTTGCCTCTTGGCAACCCTATATGCCTACTCCCTTCTCCTTGCTCACCAGACTTTTGTCATCAAGACTTAGACTCTGAAACTACAAATAAATTAGATCCATTCTTCCATCTCCTTCTATTCCCTCAGTTCCAATATAGAATCATAGAGTGTCCACAAAGAATGACTCTTCTCCCTTTTGAGATTTCCTCTCATTCCAGAGTGTCAAAACTGGTATCTGAGAGCAGTGGTGCAAAACTAGAGGCTTCCTCAACCCAGGTTTGTACAAATCCCTGCTGTGTATCTGAATGGTTTGCTTTATCCTTAGAATGTGTATCCACCAAGGTCACATGCTACAGGAGAGTGTTATTATCTTATGCATCCTTTTGCTTGTTCATTAAACCTTAAGTGAGCTCTAGTAGTATAGTGCCTAAGGTATTTGACTGCTAACCAGAAGGTTGGCAGTTCAAACCCACCAGCCACTTCTTGGAAGGAAGATTGGGCAATCTACTTCTGTAGTGATACTGCCTCGGAAACCCAAGGAGGGGTCGCTATGAGTTGGGTCCGACTTGATGGCACATAACAACAACAACAAATATTTAAAACATGTTAGACATCATACTAGGCTCTGGGGAGTAAAACAAACCCAATCCTTACCTTCAAAGAGCTTACAGTTTGATGGGGTTGAAATGATGGAATATGGAATCACATTAATGAAAGAGTGTCACAAATAAGTATGCAATTATAAACTGTGATAAGTGCTTTGAAGAAAAGAGCAGGGGTGATAAGGGTACAGAATGGGGAGGTCTCGTGGAGGGGGAGGATGCATATGTGTGTAAAAGGGGATTCAGGATAACACTTGGGGGCTCAGATATAGTGGGACAGTCTAGAAAGAAGAAGAAAAGGTCTACTTTTAACAAACCCACTTCAGTGAACTTTGAGGCCTCTGCCATCCAAGTTCTCAGTAAATTAAGTTTGGCTTTACAATGACAAGGCTTATCTTCATAGTGGTTAAATATATACAAAGGATGATGAGTGGATTTTCATGTACATAAGGGCAATGTCCACAACTTGCTGTCAGTTTGTCAAACTGTGGTGGCTTACACATTGCTGTGAGGCTGGAGACTATACCAATGGTATTTGAATACCAGCAGGGTCACTCACAGTGGACAGGTTTCAGCAGAGCTTCCAAACTAAGACATGGAAGAAGGAAGAGGTTATCCATTTCTCAAATAATTGGCCAGCGAAAACCTTATGAATAGCAGTGAAACATTGTTTGATATATTACTGGAAAACTTTATGAATAGCCCTGAAACACTGTCTGATATAGTGCCAAGAGATGAGCCCCTCAGGTTAGAAGGCACTCAAAATATGACTGGGAATTTCAGAACACTTAATTGTGCTCATGAGGAACCTGGATATAGACCAGGAGGCTATTGCTCAAATAGAATGGAGGCATACTGCATGGTTTAAAATCAGGAAGGGAGTGCATCAGGGTTTGTATGTTTTCATCATACTTATTCAATTTGTATGCTGGGCAAATAATCCAAGAACTCTATGGGCTATATGAAGAAGAACATGACATCAGGATCAGAGGAAGACTCATTAACAACTTGCAATACTCAGAAGACACAACTTTGCTTGTTGGAAGTGAAGATGGCTTGAAGCACTACTGATGAAGATTAAAAACTACAGTCTGCAGTATGGATTACACCTAAACATAAAGAAAACAAAAATCCTCACAACTGGACTAGCATCATGATAAATGGAGAAAAGATTGAAGTTGTCAAGGATTTCATATTACTTGTTTCCATAATCAACACCAATGAACACAGCAGTCAAGAAATCAGACAACTTATTGCACTGGGAAAATCTACTGCAAAATACCTCTTTAAAGTGCTGACGAGCAAAGATGTCTCTTTGAAGACTAAGGTGCACCTAACCCAAGCCATGGCATTTGCAATAGCTCATATGCATGTGGAAGCTGGACAGTGAATAGGGAAAATGGAAGAAGAGTTGATGCTTTTGAGTTATGGTGTTGGTGAAGAATACTGAAAGTACCATACACTGTCAGAAGAACTAACAAATCTGTCCCAGAAGAAGTGAAACTGGAATGCTCCTTGGAAGTGAGAATGGCTAGACTTCATCTTACTACTTTTCAGGATGTCAGAAGGGACCATTCCCTGAAGAAGAATATCATGCTTGGTAGAGTGGAAGGAGAGCGAAAAAGGGGAAGGCCTTCAACAAGATGGATTGACACAGTGGCTGTACAATGGGCTCACATATGGGAAGGATTTTGAGGCTGGCCTAGGACTGGCCAGTGTTTTCATTCCATTGTGCATAGGGTCACTGTGAGTTGGAGCTGACTCAATGGCACCTAACAATAACAACAACAAGGGGAATGTTCAATATTTATATCAAATCACATTTTTCAAAAAATAATTGATATCTTAAATGAAATGTGTTATTTTCACAATCTTCTTTCAGCCCACAGGAGCTCTGGTAGTAGTGCCTAAGGCATTTGACTGCTAACCACCAGCCACTCCTCAGAAGGAAGGTTGGTGCTAAAAAGGCAAGGAGGCCACATCTCCTGATGTCCTCTCACCCCACAAGAGGAAGACAGGATCACCATCAGTAACCCAAGGCCTATTCCTGCAAGGCCAGACATACTGCCTCCCTCCAGCCCTTTCACCAACTGTTCCTCCCAAAGCACCCACCACCTCTCTCTTGGGTTTGATAATTCTCTGCAGTGGCCACACAGAACTCACAGATTATGGGGTTTACTAGGGAAACACCAGGATATAATTCAAGTTCAGGAAAAATGCTCAGTCTTTCTCCCAGCCTGCCATCTCTCAGCCAACAGTCTCTCACAGTCTCTCTCCCAGTAGTGTGTGTCCCTTGGTGTCTCACTCAGCAATGTGTGTCTCTTGGGTCTCTTTCCCAGCAGCGCGTATCTCTCAGGAGTGTGTGTCTCTTTCAGCAGCACGTCCTTCTCTGTCAGCAGTCAGAGAGAGTTCTGCCTCTAGGAGGTCTCCTTTTGAGACTGGTGGAGTGGCCAAACTAGCCAATCATAGCATCAGAATTCTAAACACCTGAGAGAGAGCAACCTTTCCAGAACATTGCTTTGTGCCACTCTCCACAGAAATATCCCAGGTGGATAACATTTACAATCAGGAGCTCCTCAGTTGCTCAAAGTCACCATGGAGTTTACAAAGACCTATGGCTAGAAAAGCCATACCAGGTAATTCACTACACTGCAGTTGGGCAATCTACTTCTGTAGTAATACCACCTCAGAAACCAAGGAGAGGTCGCCATGAGTCGGATACAACTGGACAGCAGTGAGGTTTTCAGCCCACAACACACACAAAACTGGCAAATCAAAGGGAATAATCTTGTGCAATGACATGAAGTGTTTGTCTCTAGTGTTTAGACCAGTTTGGAATGAAACATATGCTTTTTTCTTTTTCCTACACTTAAACATAATTCTCTACTTTCGAAGTATACCTTTCCTTAAGAACTATGCTGATGATATATTTCTAGGGTATGTCAGACTTTAGCCTTTGCCTTTAAATAATGGTGTGGAGTAAAGAATTTTACTTCACCCAAAGAGAGATCTGGCCCTTGCGCTTGGATCCTGGGAGGTAATCTCTAAACCCTTGAAACATCTTCCCTTGTAAAAGTGTCTGTTTACCTTGGGTCTTAAGCCAGCCAGATAGTAGCAATTCAAGTTAGGGCGGGGGCTTTGGGTCATTCCAATGATGAGATTTAGGGTGAGGGCCTTCCCCAAAACTCACTGCCATAGAGTCTATTCTGACACATATTGACCCTAGAAGACAGAGCAGAACTGCCCCATAGGGTTTCCAAGGCTGTAAATCTTTGCAGAAGCTGACTGCTTCATCTTTCTCCCACAGAATGTCTAGTGGGTTCGAACCACTGACCTTTCAATTAGCAACTGAGCACTTAACAACTATGTAGCTAGGGCTTATAGGTCAAGCCAAATAGGAACAATGTGACTTAGGGTAGGAGCTTTGGGTAACACTCACAATGTGATTTAGGGCTGGCACCTTGGGTCATGTGGTACAGGTCCATCTCCAGTGGGGCTAGAGACTGAGATCAACCACATGGGCAGTTAAGCATGTTTATGTGATGGAGCCCCAGTGGAAATTGGGACTCCAAGACTGCTTATTGTCACATATCAAATCTGAAAACAGGTGTTGGGGGAAGATACTGTAAGCTCTGTATTTGGTACTTTCTTGGTTCTTCCTCCCCTGGCTGATTTTTCCTCTGTGTCCTTTCCATGCAATAAACCATAACTGTGAGGATAATAGCTGTCAGTGAGTTCTGTGAGTCCTTTTAGAAAATTATTGCAATTAAGGGTGTTGTTACCAAAACCAAACCAAATTCACTGCCATCAAGTCGATTCCAACTCTTAGCAACCTCCACTGGGTTTCTGAAGCAATAAATCTTTATGGAAGTAGATTGCCCCATCTTCCCACCAACCTTCTGGTTAGCAGTCAAATACCTTATGCATTGCATCACCAGAGCTCCTTAAGGGTGGTGTTGGGGGCCCACAAACTTGCAATTGGTATCAGAAATGAAGATAGTCTTGGGGACACTACCCCTTAACTTTGCAAATGTCCTTTTCGTTCCATCCTCCCAGATACTTACCAAATATAAATGATTAACTTTATAGTCAAAACTTGTTCATTTTGTCATTACTCCCAAACAAAGCATTTACTTCCCATAAACTTGTTTGGAGGTGAAAATGATGCAGGTAGTCTTACCATTTAATTAGCACAGAACTTAAACCAAACATAAATTTTGGGTGATGAAATAAAAATATGGTATCATGGCTTGCACAATTTTAATAAGCATAAAACTACTACAATAGCAGCGTGTTTATCCTTACTATATTTATTCTTACTGTTGTAGGGAGGGGAGAAAAATGTTGCCCCATTGTAGGTAGAACTGAATTTTTTCACTGGCTAAGATATTGGACTATTAAAAGAAGTTAATTGTTCTAAATTTTTTGCTGATAAGGTATTTCCTAAATGTGTTTTAAGGGCTTAAAAAACCTTTTAGGCAGTTATTTCTCTCTGATAGACAGTTTGGGTTTGTATCCTAATTTCATAACTAGAAAAATGAAAAATTGATGAGGAACATCTGAGGGGAGAGAGAAAAAGAAAAAGAACATTATTATTATTATTATTATTATTATTTTAATTCTACACTGAAAACTGACTTTGCTTTTTGATATTCTTATAAAGACCTGAGAGTCTTCTTAATTTAGAGGATGTGGTGAACATTAAATATTTTCACAAGATCATAACATAGTAAAGCTGTAGAGGTAATTTAGCCAAATTCTTTAATTTCATAGGAAACTAGGTCACAGGATTAAGTGACTTGTTAGTGGCAAACTAGGGCTAAAACTCAGGCCTCTGCACTCTAAGTCCAGTGCTTGTACTTCTTCTTGGAAGTTATAATTGCATAATAATTTAATCTACAATGTAAATAAGGGAAATATTCTGATAACAATAAAACTTTAATTACAGTTTTAAAGGCCTAAATGTTACTTGCTTCTGATATCCATACTCTGTCCCGGTAATTCCTCTATTCATTCCTACTTGTCTTCCTTCCTCAGGGGCGTTTGTGTGTTCCTTCTTCAGAAAACACTCTAAGAGGGCAAGAACTATTCCTAAATGCTTTTCTTCATCACTTTCCTCTTCCTTCTACCAAGACATAAGCAGTTACCAATAAATGCACTTAGTAACACCTTCTGTATGCAGGGCCCTGGGCTGAGCATTTGTATAGTAATAAGCATAATGTTGCTTTCAAGGAGTTTACAACCTGGTTGGGAATGGACTGTTCTGAAAATAACTTCTCCAAAGCAGACTGGAATCCATGCCATCATGGAGGTAGAAACTAAATGCTTTGAGAGGTTCAAAGAGAGCAAGGATCACATTTGGGAAGATGGGTCTGAGGACGAAATGAAAGAGGTTTCACAAAGGAGGCTGCATTTGACAGGACTTGAAGGATGGGTAGAATTTCAATAGCAAGAGATGAAGGGAGAGCTGGGGGGGGGGGCACTGGCTGGATGACACTGCCTGTCATTACAGACTTCCAAAGTTTCAGTGGGTCTCAAACTCTTCTTCTTCTCTAGGCAATCAATAAACATTTGCTGACTGATTGCTTCTGTGTAACAGTGACACTGTCATTTGTTTCTGCCCTTGGTATGTGAAGCCCACAAGAGCCTTGTGTTGCAATGTTGCTAACGCTTTATACAGTAAGCAATAGAGCACCAACATTATGTCTATGAATATCTTGGCCACCGTACCTTGCCTCTACAATGTATTTAAACATACTACCCAGAGATATTTGTCTTTTCTTCCTCCCTCTCAAAACGCAGGTAGCTTCTGGACCATATCAGAATTTAAATCCATCTTCTGAAGCTGAAAGGCTGAGATTTTAGTGTAATCTTCTCCATTGCCCAGCAGTCCTTAAGAGGCTCAAACAGCTAATGTGCTTGGCTACTACCCAAAAGTTTGGAGGCTCAAGTCCATGAAGAAGTGCCTCAGAAGAAAAGTCTGGCTATCTCCTGAAAAATCAGCCATTGGAAACTCTGTGGAGCACAGTTCTATCTGACACACATGGAGTTGCCATGAGTCAGAATCAAATTGACAGCAGCTGGTTTTTCTCCATTGCTGATATTTTCTAATCCCTCTGCTCCTGTGAATGACTGCTGACCACTGGATTTTAATCTGAGCACTCAGTGGAGTAGGTTGAGTTTTTGCTCCTTCACAAGGGAACAGTCAGGTGAGATTTCCTAGCCTGGATCTGCTGTGTTTGTTACAGCTGCCTCTGTTGGTCTTTCCCCAAGAATTTGCCCCAGCAAAATATGAGACCAGAGTTTTCTCAGACTGAAGTGATGCTTCATAGAGCAGAATGGACAGTTGACAGTCTTTCCTTGGAATGACTAGACACCCTGACCTCTCAGCAACTGACAGCACAGCCTTTGTCTTAAACCAGTGACCATCAAGTCAGCTCTGACTCATGATGACCCCTTGTATGTCAAAATAAAACTGTGTTTCCTTGGGTTTTCAAGGACTGCTTTTTTCAGAAGTAGATTGCCAGGGCTTTCTTCTGAGGCTCTGCGGGTAGACTCAAACCTCCAATCTTTCAATTAGCAGCTGAGTTAACTGTTTGCCAGAGACTCCAGCCATTGTCTAGACCAGATGTTTACAGCTACAGCATCAGGGAAGTCCTATCAGTTATGAGGGGGCTTCAAGATAACAGCTACAAGCAATGAAGTATGTAAGGTTAAAAATGACTTAGCTAAAAAAAGTAGAATGAGTCGATGCTATTTCCATTATGCCATGTTTATTCCATGCATTGTTATGGTTTATGGACATAGGATAGAATAGAGTGGACTTATAGGTTAGCTGGCTGGGAACACACACCACCTCTGCCTTGGCATAAGTGTGCTTACAGGAGTGAGGCAACTCATAAGTCCACCTGCTAGGCATTTCCTTGCAGAATAAAGTTGAGAAATGCTGGCTTGGTGCATATCTCGGCCGAAGTCCTGGTGGACTAAGCAAGGTTGAGGAGCCATCTGTGTGGTTGCCACACGATAGTCCCATCTGGGGAGTCTCTGGGTGGTGCAAATGGTCCAGGCACTTGGCTACTAACCAAAAGGTTGGTGGTTCAGGTCCACCCAGAGGCAACTCAGGGGAAAGGCCTGGTGATCTACTTCTGAAAACTCAGCCACTGAAAACCCCATGGAACATAGTTCTACTCTGACACACGTGGGTCACCATGAGTCAGAGAGAACTCCATAGCAACTGGTACAGTTCAATCTGGAGGTCTAATAAAGCAAAAAACCCCACAGCCATTGAGTCAATTTCAGCTCATAGCAACTCCCATTGGATTTCTAAGGTGATGAATCTTTACAGAAGTGAATTGCCACATCTTCCTTCTGCAGAGTAGCTGGTGGGTTTGAACTACCAACCACCTGGTTAGCAGTCAAATGCCTTGGGTACTTCACCACCAAAGCTCCTTGGAGGTCAAATCATTGGTGGATATTTTGAAAATGAAAAACAGATTCTACAGTTCTGAGGTCAGATCTTAGTTTTAAAGGAATCTGGACTCCTCCAGCCCCTCCCCCCTTTTTTAATTACCACTTTGAGAAGTTCACTAAAGCAATGTATTTTCTTCTGTTCCTTCCTCTTTCCTCTCATGCAATGATCTATAAGCAGGTTTCAGATCTGTTTTGGTTCTAGCTTTTCTCTCCCTGCAGAAGTGATTTGTTCTTAGCAAGCAACTTAAGGTTCATTCTTGCTAGATTTGACATTGTCTTAAGTAAACTGCACTCTCTTCGTACAGATCCGAAAAGTTACAGATTTTAAAAGATTATAGATTATAAAAGAGAGAGAGAGAGAAACAGAATAAATTTAACAACAGAATTGTGAACTCCAGTGTTCTTTATGGTATTCTATATGAGATATTGATGTTCACTAGGGAAAGTTTTACTCAGGCCACACAGAGTTTCCCAACTCTTTCCTAATATATAAAAACAAAACAAAACAAAACAAAAAAAAACAAAAACAAAACAAAAAACCCAAACCTACTGCCATTGAGTCCATTTTAACTCATAACTACAGTTTAGGATAGAGTAGAACTACCCCATAGGGTTCCCAAGGCTGTAAATCTTTACAGAAGCAGACTGCCTCATCTTTCTCCTGTGGAGCAGCTGGTGGGTTTGAACTGCTGACCTTTTGGTTAGCAGCCAGATGCTTTAACCACTATGCCACAATAACATTTCTAGGACTTGCTGCAGTAACCAAGGTAGCTGTGTGCAATCAGAACTGAGAGGACAACATCTTGCCACACCCGGAATTCACTTATGTGGCTGCTGGCTAAGGGGCTCTGTTGTATTAGTACAGTGTATTACTGACCCATTTGATTGTAAATTCATCATCTAGCTTAGGTGGATCATATTTGCAATGTTTTATCTGATGATGTCACCTGAAGAAACAGAAACTGCCTGTTAGGAATGAATTGTGTCTGCCCCCCCACCCGCAAAAAAGATATGTTGAAGTCCTAACCCCTGCATCTGTGAATGTGACCTTGTTTCTGAAAATAGGATTTCTTTTTACTATTGTTGTAAATAAATAAGTGACACATTGTTTGCCTTTTCAACATTCTTCACATGTACAATTCATTGACATTAGTTATGTTTTTCATGTTCAAACATTCCCATTACTCATTTGTGAGATGGGATTTTTCTTTGAAGGTATTATCAGTTGCGGTGTAGTAAATTACTTAGTGTGGCTTTTCTACCCATAAGACTTTGTAAACTCCAAGGTGGGAATTGCTATTAGCAACTGAGGAGATCCTGATTTTAAAGTCGCCCACCTGGGTTATTTCTGTTGGGCGTGGCACAATACAATGTTCTGGGAAGTTCCCACTCTCTCTCACGTGCTTAGAGTTCTGATGCTGTGATTGGCTAGTTTGACCACCCTGCCGGGCTCAAAACGAGGCCTCCTAGAGGCAGAACTCTCTCTCTGACTGCTGGTGGAGGAAGACGTGCTGCCGAAAGAGACACGCACCCCTGAAAGAGACACGTGCTGCTGGGAAAGAGCTGCAAGAGACACGCATCACTGAGTGAGACGCCGAGGGACCAGCACTGCTGAGAAAGAGACTGTGAGAGACTCTTGGCTGAGGGACGGTGGGCTGTGAGAGAGACTGAGCGTTCTTCCTGGACTTGAGTTGTAGCCTGGTGCTTCCCTAATAAACCCCATAATCTGTGAGTTCTGTGTGGCCACTGCAGTGAATTATCGAACCCAGGAGAGAGGTGGTGGGTGCCTTGGGAGGAACGGTTGGTAAAAGGGCTGGAGGGAGGCAGCATGTCTGGCCTTGCAGTAATAGGCCTTGGGTTACTGCTGGTAATCCTGACTTCCCCTTGTAGGGTTAGAGGAGGTCAGAACATGTGGCCTCCTTATCGTTTTTGCATCAGTGTAGTTAACAAGGTCACATGGGAGCAGGTGGGTCCTAATCCTATATGACTGGTATCTTATCAAAGAGAAGGACAGACACAGAAACAGAGTCACACAGAGGGAAAGGGCCATGTGCAGATACATCTACAAGCAACAAAGGAATACCAAGAATTGCCTAGCAGCCTTCAGAAGGTAGGAGAGAGGCATAGGGAAGTTCCTCTCTCAGAGCCCTCAGGAGAAATCAACATGGCTGATACCCTGATTTGGACATTTAGATTCCAGATTGTGAGACAATATAAATTCTTGTTCTTTAAAGCCACCCAGTTAGTGGTATTTTGTTATGACAGCCCTGGCAAACTAGACATTACCTGTCAAATAAAACTGCATCTCCATTTTGTAGGTACTGTCAGTATTTCTCTTGTTCTTAATTTCATAAAACAAGAGAGAACTCAATCAAATAGATTGGACTCTTCCAAATGAAAGCAAATCATTCAGCTGGTAGGGCCTGAAACACAGCAAGGAGAAGAGCCCAGACCCTGGATAGGGAGGTGGGAAGAGAAGATTTTTAGCTCAGGTCTGCTGTGAACTTGTTCAAATTACTTATAGTTTCTGAGATGCAGTTTCTCTGTTTATCATATGCAAACTATAACACCTGCTCTATCTGTTTAACATGGTTTCTTTTTGAAACTTAAAAAAAATAAATAAATAAAATGAAAGTTCTTTTATGAAGGCTAGAATTATATTTATTAATTGTTGTTGTTGTTATGTGCCGTCGAGTCAGACCCTACTCATAGTAACCCCTCCTTGGGTTTCTGAGGCAGTATCACTATGGAAGTAGATTGCCCCATCTTCCTTCCGAGGAGTGGCTGGTGGGTTTGAACCACCAGCCTTCTGGTTAACAGTCAAGTGCCTTAGGCACTAAGCTACCAGAGCTCCTATATTTAATAATAATCTTGTTAATAAACCAGGGCTGGGGCGAGGGTGAGGTGAGAGATGCACCTAACTCACTGCCATCAAGTTGATTCCAACTCATAGTGCCCCCCAGTGGGTTTCCAAGGCTGTAAATCTTTATGGAAGTAGGTTGTCTCATCTTCCTCCCATGGAGCAGATGCTAGGTTTGAACACTAACCTTCTGGTTAGAAGTCACATGCCTTACCCACTCTGCCACCAGAGGTCCTTAAGAGATGCAAGAGATGTGCTTAGCACTCAAAATTTAAGAAGATATTGTCAGGGTTGTACAGGCTATGGCCTGAGCCCCTTGCCTTAACCCCAGCCCCATTGTTAGCAATTACATCACATAATTATACTAGTGACAATTAACAGTAACAGGCTCTTAAAGCCCCCTCAATGTTCTGGACAGCATAAGTGATTCTGCCTAGCATGAAGATAGGCAAATGTAAGTTCAAACACATGATTTTAGAACTATAAACCTTTTTCTTTCCATGATCATGTCTGGGTTGTTGCTACATGCCATCAAGTCAGACCCAACTCATAGATTGGGTTTCCGAGGCAGTATCAGTGTGGAAGTAGATCTTCCATCCGAGGAAGATTAAAGATAGTTCTTTCCGAGGAGTAGCTGGTGGGTTTGAACCACCAGCCGTCTGGTTAGCAGTCAAATGCCTTAGCCACTATGCTACCAGAGCTGGGTTAGTACCTTCTAAACCAAAACCAAAACCAAAACCAAAACCAAAACCAAAACCAAACTTACTGCCGTGGAGTTGGATTCGACTCATAGTGACCCCTCCTTGGGTTTCCAAGGCAGTATCTCTACAGAAGTAGGTTGTCCAGCCTTCCTTCCAGGGAGTGGCTGGCAGGTTTAGAACCACCAGTCTTCTAGTTAGCAGTCAAGCGCCTTAGGCACTATGCCACCAGAGATCCCAGTACCTTGTGAGCATTCAATGTCTAGAGCTGAAGGAATGTCAGGAATCATCTGGCTCAGTGAACTGCATTATCATCTCTGATGGTGGAGAGGGAGGCCAGATAGGTGCAGTTCTGTCCCTCTTCCCTTAATTGGTGCAGCTTTGCACTTGTTTTGGTTTGAATGTTTACTTTAAAAATAGAGAGAGGTGTGTGTGTGAACTTCAGCCACTTTTGCTCACATTACCATTATTTTCATCATTCTTCTTCCCTCATTTGAAAGCAGATGAGAAGCCCAGTGGCTGACATGCTTCAGGTAAGTCAGGGCAGGTCATCTAGCCTTCAGTCTAATGGTTGCTCCTGAGATGTTCTTCCCAAGGCTGGTGCTCTCTTAGTAACTTCCACTTCCACCACACCAAGCTTGACCCCGGCATCTTCACTACCTGCTTGGTCTTTAAGCATCCATGTGGTCTCCCCAATCAGAGGAATACTATGTCTCCATGATATATTGAAACCAATTTCTTTGGTTCTCCCAGTTCAGCCCCATAGTGGGCATGCCCCTCCTGCTTTTGGACAATCCAGCCTGTGCCATTTCCAAGGGGATAGAGCAGGGCAGTGGAGCTCAGGACCCCAAGCACAAAAGTTTAGCCATATTTGATGAGAGAGGGGTGGAAAATTTCCTTTCCATTCTCTTTGCTGATGAATCCACAATGACAGGAAGTACTGACTGTTAAATAAATCCTCCAAAACTCATGCTGTAATATTCATTGCTATTTTCTTTTAAAAAGTATTTAAAAAAATAATAATGCTGATAGAGGAAACGATGCCAACATTTAATAAGCAATCAGCCTTGAATGTCCTGGGAATGTCCTGTTCTCTCAGAAAAATCTTGTCTCCCAAATTAGGACCACCCATTAAGATATAGCCAGGAAGTACAATAACTGAAAGAACATTTGGAAACAGTATTTATACAAGTGTTGCATTTCTTTATCTGAATTCTAGGCAAGAGAAAGATACTGGTGGGCAGGCTGAGATTTTGGTCTATTATCTTTTCTGCCAAAGGGAAGGCCAAAAACGAACTAAATATTTGTTGAGTATTCATTGAGTGTCAGGTATGATGTGCCAGATAACTCCACATATATTTGTTCATTTAATCCTAAGAATAACATTGCGGGGCAAGTGTTGAGATTAAATAAATTTCAATTTCCCAGGAAGGAGTCAGGACCTAAAACTTTTAGAACTATCCTTCTACTAGTATGCTTTCCAAATATGAAGAGTAATGCCAGGCTCAGTGGAGATGCCTAGGAATGGCTTCCAACATTCCTGAGCTGAATGCTATGTGTCCAATTTGTTGCTCACCCTGGAGTTTTCTCTGCAGAAGCTCACCAGCACCTTCTACCTGCCCCAGCCAGCACTACCCACATTTTGGCATGGCCAACTCAAATGTAGAAATTAAATTTCCCCAAGTCACACAACTAGTAAGTGAATGAATCCAGGACTTGAACCCAAGTCTCTGATTCTAAAGTCCAATATTGCCTTCTGTTAATCCATGCAGTTAAGGATCCCTGGTGATGCAGATGTCTAAGTGCTTGGCTGCTAACCAAAAGATTGGCAGTTCAGTGGAGAAAAGACAGGTAATCTGTTCCTGTAAAGATTATAGCCTAGAAAATCCTACAGGGCTGTTCAATGTCCCATTGGGTCATTATAAGTTGGAATTGACTTGATGGCACCTAACAACAACAACTATCCATGTAGTTAACAAGGAGGTAGGCAGAGGGCTTTCTTTTTGCTTAGATTATTTCATGTCAAAGTACAAATATATAGTACTTGGGTAACTGTTAGTGTTCTGGTTACCTGGTGCCACTCTGACAAGAATATACCACAAATGGGATGGACTTAACAAACAGGAGTTTATTCTCTTGCAGTTTGGGAGGCTAGAAGTCTGAGTTCAAAGTGCCAGGCTCTAGGGGCTGGGTGAAAGCCCCTCGACCTTGGACTTCAGCTCTGCCTCCTGCTCTGGCTCACTGAAGCTAGAGGCATCGCTTCACTCAGGCAGCTACTGGCTGCTGAGGCTAACAAGCCCAAGGTCGACAAATAAAATGGCACAGTCCCAATGTTACCAAACCACATGGTAGGCCATTCATTCAAGTCCATTGTAAGTCTCAAGGTGAGCATAGCATGGCAGGCTGCTGAACGACACAACTACATGCAGGGTTCAAACATGCCATGAGCTACAGACTATCCCCAAGGCTTCTCCTTATATACAGGAAGCAGACCACATCCCTAAGGCAGCTACTCAGCTGCTTGTGGTAGATCCCACCATGGAGGTGATTGCCAGGGAATAACTACCACCAGCTGCCCAGCCACTCAATCAGGCCCAGCCAAGTTGACATACAAATTTAACTACCACAGTTAGCTAACAAAATGTGGATGGCATAATAATAAGAAAGGGTCAGGAAGTAGAAGCAAAAACAAAAACAAAAACCCAGAAATAAATGGGAAAAATATAAAGAGGCAGACTCTCTTTCTCTTCTCTTTCTCTCTCTCTCTCCTCTCTTTCTCTCCCATTCTCTCTCTCTCTTTCTCTCTCTCAATATTCCTTTGACTTCAACCAGTGAATCAAGGGATTGAGGGATTGAATAGAAGCAAGTCTTTGAAAGGTTTTGACTTTAGAAAGATTGTCAAGAAAATCTTTCAACAGCTGTTAGATTCTTGTCACTTCTAGGGACAAAAAGTGAGTATGAGTTGTGTTTGAATGTTAATTGGCAAATAACGAAAATCAGGAAGCCTTGTACCATTTTGCTCCATAATCATAAAGAGTTTTATGTTGTAACTGTTGTATGTTCCTTAGGTAATGAAAAATACATATAACATTAATTATACAAGTTATCTAATTCTGTGTCCTCCTCTTTCTGCTGGCTGCCATCACTTCTAAACCCTCCATTCTTTCTCTCCTCCTCTCCCCATCATGGTGCTCTCTCTCTCATGTACGTGTATGTACACACATACGCACACACACACAAATAAACTCACAAATCAACAAGCCAGCTTAAGTGCTTACTAAATGCCACACACTGTGAAAGGCACAAGGGAATCAAAGATTACTTTGTTCATCCAGTGTCCATTCTTGAGGGCCAAATACGTGCTTATCAATTATTGACCTAAGATACTATATAAGACAGAGGAATTGCAGTGTCTTTTAGGGTAGGAATTACATAAATGTGCTGTTACCAGGGGGCTCCTAGAGTATTCCATTTGGTGAATTTATAAAGCAGATGTGCCCTTACAATCTATGTCACATAAATCTGAATGCATTGAATATAAAATTGAATTTCTCTCAAACAGTGGTTACACAACTTGGTAAGAATGATTCCAAATAGAGGGAGCCAAGGGGCTTTGGAAAATCTAAGGAGTTAGAGAAGCCAAAATTTAAGTCAGATTGTCTGGGGCAGGTAGAAGGTGTTGTTGAGCTTCTGCACAGAAAACTCGGATGAGCTACAAATTAGACACGTGGCATCCAGCTCAGGAATGTTGGAAGCCATTCCCAGGCATTTCCTCTGTGCCTAGTATCACTCTTCATGTTTGGAAAGCATACTAGCAGGATGGTAGTTCCTAAAGTTTTAGGTCCTGACTCCTTCCATGGGAAATATGTTCTTCCATCCTCCAAATCATCCTCCAATACTAATGTAAAAAATCAAGCTGACCATCTCATCAAGGATGAGTCATGAGTTTAGTTTACCTTCACTAAACAACTGTTAAGGAGCTCTGGTGATGCAGTGCCTAAGGCATGTGAATACTAACCAGAAGGCTGGTGGTTCAAACCCACCAGCTACTCTGTGGAAAGAAAATGAGGCAATCTACTTCCATAAAGATTTACTGCCTTGGAAACCCAATGGGGCTCACTGTGAGATCGACTCAGTGGCAGTGGGTTGGATTTTTTTCTTTTTTTTTAACAACTGTTAAAAATTATTTCAGGAATGGTCCCTCTTGATATCACATCAGATCTTTGAGATGAAGAATAAGAAAAGGAAGATTGTAGGAGAAAATAAAGATAAGAAGAGAAGACAGGCGTCTTATCTCATGCCTGTAGTTCAAGTATAGAACAGCCTTTCCTGAAGGCATAGCATGGCATACAAGGGATGGAAGTAGGCTTGCAAAGTGAAATGGATACAGAGGTCTGGTTCTTCCCCCTTGCTGTCTGAGAGACCTTCTAAAATCTCCCCCAACCTCAATTTCTATAGCCTCCTTCCTCATACATAGGGTGAATTGTCTGAGAATTACATATGTTGTTGTTGTTGTTGTTATGTGCTGTCGAGTTGGACTCAGCTCATAGCGACCCCTCCTTGGGTTTCCGAGGCAGTATCACTATGGAAGCAGATTGCCCAACTTTCCTTCCAAGGAGTGGCTGGTGGGTTTGAACCACCAGCCTTCTGGTTAGCAGTCAAGTGCCTTAGACACTACACTACCTGAGCTCCTAAGAATTAGATATAATGGATGAAAAATGTCTGACACTTTTGTTGTTCTCAGTTGCTGATGAGTTGATTTTGACCTTATGCACAACAAAATGAAATGTTGCTCAGTCCTGCTCCGTCTTCACAATCCCCAGTATGTTTGAGTCCACCATGGCAGCTATTGTGTCAATCAATCTCACCAAGGGTCTCCCATGCCCTCGTTGGCCATCTCCTTCATCAAACATGAGACCTTCCTCCAGTAATTTATCGCTTTTGATGATGTGTCCCAAGCAAGCAAATCAGACAATGTTTTATTGTGCTCCATAAGGTTTTCATTGACTACTTTCCAGAAGTAGATCTTTCTAGTCTATCTGCATCTGAAGGCTCCTCTGAAACCTGTTCATCATTGGTAATCCTGCTGGTATTTGAAATAGTGGTGGCATGTCTTCTAATATAGCAACACACATGTCACCATACTACAATAAACTGACAGATGGTGTGTCTGACACAAAGTAAGGTCTTAATTAAACATAGTTATTATCATTTATTTATAAACATTCCAAACTGTGATGTGGTATTATCTAAGGCAATCTTTTGAGAAACACTGGTCATGCAGTGGTTAAGCACTCAGCTGCTAACCAAAAAGTTGGTAGTTTGAATACACCAGCCGCTCCCCAGGAGAAAGATGTAGCAGTTTGTCTCTGTAAAGATTACAGTCTTAGAAAGTCTATGGAGCAGTTCTGGTCTGTCCCATAGGGTCACTATGAGTTAAAATTGATGCAATAGTAATGCATATGGTTTGGTTTCAGTTTATAGCAACTCCTTACTGCCTTGAGACTCTAGGAAGTTCATGTAGCTCAGATGTTTCACTACCCAGTTACAGAAACACCCACGTGGAATGTCCCAGTGGATAAATACCTAATGGATTTCCCCAGTTGTCTTTCTGTAAGAAGAAGCTTGACTATATTCATGGCCAATAAACTGGCATAGCCCATCAAAGAAGAAAACTATTCACATGACTAAAGGAGCTCTGGTGGTGCAGTGGTTAAGGCATCTGGCTGCTAAATAAAATATCAGTGGTTCAAAACTAAGCCACTCCATGGGAGAAAGATGAGGCAGTCTGCTTCCGTAAAGATTTACAGCTTTGGAAACCCTATGGGGGTTGCTATGAGTCAGGATTGACTCAACAGCAGTGAGTTATGGGATCGAGGTTGCAAATTGAAATTTGAGAAAGAAGAAAGAAAGCTCTTGTATTATATGATCTCAGATTTAGCATAGAATGTGTAGTCTCAGCTTGATCTTCCATGGACAGCCCTGATAGCATCCCAGGGGAGAGCATGAAGAAGGCTTCCTGTGCAAAGTGTTATCAGGGATGACTGGGCTATATCAACTGTCAGAGAAATATTGATGTGTAAATCAGAGTGAGGCCATTTCACTGTGAGATTCATGTTTGCTTTAGGATGCTTCTGACTTTAAGATGAGAAAGCTAACACTGCCTGGGGGCTCCCTGTAAGCGTGGGAAACCACAGGCTTCAGAGAGTCTGGGACCAGAAAATATTTGGGTTTATTTTTTCCATACACTGATAAGTTCTAGCTTTAATTCTTTTACATACTTACTCCATTACATTGTTATTACTGCCTTTGCTCAGGGTGCTCATTAAACATAACACACGTGCACATACACACATACACAGAGAGATGAACAATAACTAAAACCATTGCTTGTACAGTTAATAGAAACCAAATGTCCCAGTAGCTTGCAACTCTACATATTATGTTTTTCCTTTCACATTGATTACAGAATGTCTCTTCTTGAGCTAATATTCTTCTCACTTCATTCTACTCCCAAGCCCCAAATACCCATAGTCTAAAGGTCTTTTGTCAACCACACTTACAGACTTCAATCTCCTTGAGGGGTGAACTTGCCTGCCTTGTTTCATTACTTACGTGACATTCTTCACAAATGGGGATTTTGACCTTCTTAAATTCTTTTTGGATATTAAATACCAAACCCAGCAGTCCACAGGGGAGTTAATAGACACTTTCAGTACACACAGGAAGACCTTGCAGAGAGGTCAAATGATTAACTCAAGGGAAAATGTAGATTGGATAGTCAAATGCAGGCTTTCACTTACATTTTAATCTGCTTTTGGCACTGGGAGTTCCTAGGTAAGGAGTAGCTCTACCTCTTGGCTAGTAGGAGATCTCAAGTTTGGACTTTTTCTTCAAGGCACAAAAATGCTATTGTCCCCCTCTTTATGGAACTCTTAGGAGGTCAGGCTCAGCCTTCACCACCCATCTGTCAGTGAGTGGTACTGTGGTGGCTTACATGTTGCTATGATGCTGGAGACTATGCCATCAGTATTTCAAACATCAGCAGGGTCATCCATAGTGGACAAGTTTCAGTGGAGCTTCCCGACAAAGACAGACTAGGAAGAAAGGCCTGGATATCTACTTCTAAAAATTAGCCAATGAAAACCCTGTGGATCCCAACAGAATATTGTCTGATATAAGCTGGAAGATGAGCCCCTTTGGTTGAAAAACACTCAACAGACTTGAGCATATCAATGGTTGTGAAGACCATGTGGAACTTAACTACATTTTGTTCTGTTCTTCACAGGGTTGTCATGAGTCAGACCTGATGTGACAGCAACTGACAACAGTACCACTTTAGATAGGCTTGTCTCCTTGCCCTCCTCTATAATATCATTTTACTGGTGGTCTTACATGGTGGCTATGTTGGAAGCACTGTCTTTTCTCTTCTCTTTACTCTCTTTTGCCTTTTTCCATCCCAATTGAGGCTTTCCTAGTGGCTTAAAATACTTTGTGGATGGTCAGTAAGACAAATGTGGATGTGATCCTTACTTGCTATGCTGTCAAAGGTAACAACAATTTCATTAAGTGCAGGAAGATCGTTTCAGATTGAAAGGACATATTATTTTATAGGCATTCAGGAAGCTATATGATCTAGACTCCCTATGTAGCTATAGCCAGACTTTTGGAAACTCAATTGCTCTCAGCCCTGCATTCAACAGGGCTCAGAAAGAGGACCCAAAGGAGAAAGCTTTGAAGATTTCAGCAGTTTCTGAGTTATCACATTGCCATTGAGTCAGATCCAATTCACAGTGACCCCTCCTTGGGTTTCTGAGGCAGTATCACTACGGAAGTAGATTGCCCAACCTTCCTTCCAAGGAGTGGCTGGTGGATTTGAACTGTCAGCCTTCTTGTTAGCAGTCAAATGCCTTAGGTACTATTCCACCAGAGCTCCCTTCTGAGCTGTGTTCCTAAGTATTTCAGGATGTCCCACAGGGTGGGATATTTTAAGTGTCCAAAACGAGGTAGTACTCACTTGATTTTTTTTTCTAATTTTACTTACCGAGTCCACTCACTTTGTTGTCCATGTATTCAAGCTTCACTCAGGCTCCAAGGGCTGTGTTTTTACTCAGCCCAACATGAAAAAGTACCTACAAACCATTACAAAACTTCTTGGCCAATCTAAGATGGGGCTGTTCCAGAAAACTTTTAGATTTTTCGGTCTTGAAAGAGACTTCTGAAAATACTGCGGGGTGGGAGTAAGACTTTCAGTTCTGTTCCCAGGAACTCTGGAATCAGTTCAACTCATTTCCTGCCTCCCACGTAATTAAAGCCATGGAATCAATAACAATAACAACACCTTACAGTACTTTATAGTGGAGAGAAGGCTATGTATAATTACATTTGTCCTCACAATGGCTTTGTGAAGTTGACTGGGCTTAACATAATAATAATAATAATGGCATAAATTTATTGAGCACTTGTTATGTGCTAGATTATGCTAAGCATTCCAATTCTCATGATAACTTTGTTGTTGTTGTTATGTGCCGTCGAGTCAAACCCGACTCATAGCGACCCCTCCTTGGGTTTCCGAGGCAGTATCACTACGGAAGTAGGATTGCCCAACCTTCCTTCCGAGGAGTGGCTGGTGGGTTTGAACCGCCAGCCGTCTGGTTAGCAGGCAAGTGTCTTAGCCACTATGCTACCAGAGCTCCTTTAGGTAATACTATTACACTCTTTGAAGATCAAGTAAAGGTCTAAGAGAGGTTAAATAACTCACCACACTTGTTGAAAATGACAGCAGTGGGTCTGTCAGATGACAGAGATCTGCCTAGCTCTGGGAGCTGTGCTCTCCATCCCCTGTGTGGGAGCCAGGATCCAGGGACGGAAAGGCTTAGCCAAGGTTACAGAATCATTAGTACCACCAAGACCGAACCCTAGATCTCTGATTCTCCAGCCAGTACTCTTCACATTACATTGTGCTAAAGGCACTCTATATTTTGGATTATTAAACTTTAAGAAGCTTATAAAACCACTCAATTTAGCTTACCCTGCAGCTGGGAGTGATTAACTTAGTAAACGCTCTAAATCAGTGCACCTAGTGCTGCAGAACCAGCTGCCGCTCATGGAGTAGCTCGCTCAGTCTTCACCAGTAGCATTACATGGCAGTGGAGCTCCGCCCTGGCTGCCCATCAGAAACATAGTGTAGCTTTCAAAAATGCTAATGTCCCATTTCAGATTAAGGTGGGGCCCAGGCACAAATATTTCTTTAAAAAAAAAAAAACAAAAAACTATTGTAGTAAAATAGATAGCAAAAATTTTGCCATTTTAACCATTTTTAAGTGTGTGGATTGACACAATAGCCACAACAATGGAATCATATGCCAGCGATTATGATGTACGCGAGCAGGCAACGTTTCACTGTTATACATGATGTCACCGTGGAAGCTGACCTGACAGTGATTCAGTGGCAGCTAACAAGTGTGCAATTCAGTGGCATTAATTGTGTAACCATCACCACTACCCATTTCCAAAAGTTTTACATCCTCCCAAACAGAAACTAAGTACTCTTTACAATAACTTCTTATGCTCTCCTCCTCAGCCTCTGAAAACAACTAATAGACTTTTGTCTTTATTCACTTGCCTATTGTAGATGTTTCATATAAGTAGTCTCATACAATAACTGTCCTTTGTATGTCTGACTTATTTTACTCAGCATAATGTTTTCAACATTAATCCATGTGATAGCATGTATCACAACTTCGTTTCTCTTTATGGCTGAATAATATTCTACTGAATGGATGTACCACATTTTGTGTATCCATTCATCTGCCAATGGACTCTGGGGTTGTTTACACCTTTTGGCTATTGTGACTAATACAGCAATGAACACTGGTATACAAGTATCTGTTTGAGTCCATGTTTTCAAGTTCTTCAGATATAGCTAGGAGTAGAATTGCTGGGTCATATGGTAATTCTAAGGAGCTCTGCTGGCACAGTACCAAAGGCATTTGACTACTAACCAGAAGGTTGGTGGTTTAAAGTCATCAGCTGCTAGAGGGAGGGAAGATGGAGCAATCTATTTCCATAAAGATTTACCACATTGGGAAACCAATGGAGGATGCTATGAGTCGAAATCGACTTGAATGCAGTGAGGTTTTTTTGTTGTTGTTGTTGTTTGCTTGTTTTTTCTATGCTAATCCTATATTTGACTTTTGAGGAGCCCCCATACTGTTTTCCACAGTGGTTGCACTATTTTACATTCCTGTTGGCAATGGATGCCACCATAAGTGTTTTTTTTAAAAAAA
>NW_006921906.1:704053-730283 GCF_000298275.1 Orycteropus afer afer
TTTTTTTTAAGACTTGCACTAGATCAGGAATTTTTAACTTGATGTCTGTAGGTGGCTTATCACCTGTGAGAAGTGGGCTGTGAGATCCCTTAAATTGACTTGTGTGTATATTCAAAAGAGCTCAAGGAGGCAGTTCATAGTATTCTTCAGGTTCTCAAAGGTTGTTGTAATGCAAAGGACACTAAGTAGTTTACAAAAGCCACCTTACTGATTATTCTAAGCTCAATAGTAAAACAAACAGAGTCCAGATAACAAAGCTGGAGGAAGCTGGAGTTGGGGGAGGGGAAGCAAAAAAACCCTGCAGCAAGTGAGAATGACCTGTGGGACTGTCAAAAATACTGAAGGCTCTGCTACAGTCTTAGAAGTTCTGATTTAAGTCTGTGAGTAGGGCCCAGGGAAGCAGAATTTTTAAAAAGCCTCCCAGATGATGCTCCTGAGTAGCAGGTTGGATTTCTTATGAGGAGACTGAAGCCCAATGGATTTTTCCCCTATTAGCTATCTCTGACATCCAGATTGTGAATACTATTTATTATATAAATTGTTCCAACACCTAACTGACACCTGCCCACCCCTTCACTGTACCTTTCTATCTTTTTAAATTTCTCATGATTTATTTATTTACTTATTTTTCAAAAAGATCCCTAACTAGTTTTACTTTCTGTTTAGAATACCTCCAGGGCCAGGACTGGGGGTAGGCAAATGAAGCACTTACATTTGCACACAAAATTTATGGGTGTGCTGGAAAACTCAGTAGTTGAGATAAATAATATTTGAAAGCACTGCTTAAGAAGAATAAAATTTCATATAAAAAAAAAATTCATGATGACCAAAATATCAGAATTTAAAAATCAGGATTAGTAACAGTGCTATGGAAAATCATACTGAAACCTGAGCCAAAAGAAAAAAAAAAAAACAGTCATATTGATCCCATCTATTTAAAATTTTGATATTTTGTTCATCATAATTTTTTTTTGCATTAAGTTTGAGTTGTTAGAAGTAGTGCATTAAAATATTGTTTATCTTGATTACTGAATTTTATAGTACCCTCTTCATTTTGCTCCTCAGAAGGGGTCTCACTTGCCTCATCCTCAACCCAGTATTCTAATGAGAAAATAGAACTGCTTAGGGATCTTTCTAAAAATTAAATGAAAAAAAAAAATTGTGGGGAATAAAGATGATAGAGATTGTGAAGACGCTGGCCTTTCTTGAAGGTGATCGATCACGTGGTTGCACTTTAAGAGTATTTCTTCTCTTGGCCAGTGGTCTTGTCACTTCTTACTGTTAAAAAAAAATTACCAAAAACTTGGAAACAAAGCCAATAGGTGAACAAAATTCCTTTTAATTTCATATAAGGACAAAAACCTACTTAAGGATTATCTAGGGTAAAGTGGTCTGGTAGCATAGTGGCTAAAGCACTTGACTGCTAACCAGAAGGCTGGCGGTTCAAACCCACCAGCCACTCCTCGGAAGGAAGGTTGGGCAATCCTACTTCCCTAGTGATACTGCTTCGGAAACCCAAGGAGGGGTTGCTATGAGTCGGGGCCGACTCGACGGCACTTAACAATAACAACAACAGGGTAAAGTACTTTCTTCAACTCACTGTTTGTTCTTTAATATTCCTGAAGTTACATTATAAGTTGTGGATTTTTGTTTGGTAGAAATGTAAATAATTTCTGTCCTGGCACACTAAAAAAAAAAAAAAGAAAGAAAGAAAGGAAAAAAGTCCCAAAGTTTATAGCTTATTTCTCTGTAGGACATTATACTCTAATGTTCCTTTTGTATATTATATAAACACCTAGCCTCTCAAATCTCTTTGAATTGATCTTAACATCTTACTGGTTCCCTCATCAGTCAGTGACTTGAATAAAATCTCTGACAAGTTCATTTTACATTTGCATGAAGAGTCATGATTTAATCTTTTTGAAAATGGTACTTTAACCCTCTTCGTACTTGTTAGACCTCAGACTATGGAGGGTTCTGCTGCCCATTGCTGCACAGAAAGCCTGGAGTGTTAGAATAGCCTCCATGCTTGGTTATACTCACCATTTGCATAGCATGGCACTTGGCACATAATAGTTACTCAAATATTTGTTGAATGTGGTATGTTTCCTATCCCATTTTCCCTATCTGTTTTGATTACATTCAAAACTTCAGATCTCTGGGTTTGGCTCTAAGCCATCTAAAGGGAATGACTTTCTGAGTCTCCACAGCATAGCCTGAAGGTGAGTTTACCTGATGCTCTTGACCTAATGAGGCATCTTCACCTAGTGAGGAGATTGGGGTGCAACAGCCTAAGGAAAGTCTATCCCCCAAAAAGGTCCTTTAAGTCTCTCACTCAGGATTTACAGCCTTGGCTGAACATTGTAATAATTGGGGAATAAAACAAAATACCCACATCAGGGCCCCGTGCTCAGAGTCTTATTTACCTTATCTGGATCCATCAGTGTTTTAACCCTCTACTCCCACAATTCTCCTATGTAGCTAGGGTTGAGAACCACTGGTTTCTGAACCAGCTCATGGAACCGCAAGCCTATCTTCCCTGTGTCTCCCATTGGCTCTCCCCGTCCTGGAATATGGGTAACTTTAGTTGTGTTCAAAGGGCTTCCCGAGGGTGTTTTTTCCCAATGGATTGCCCCAATGTTAGTCTTTGTGGTAGGGACCTTAGGTAGTCCAAAATCCACAGAAAAATCCCAGTTCCTGAAAGATTCTTATCAACAATCTCCTTGCTGCCTGCACAGAATGATCTATTGTATGAGCTTCTTTTTTTCCTTTTTATTCTAAGTTCCTGGCAGCCACTAAACTATCTCAGAGGCAGAAGCCAGCTTTGATAGACTGTTAGCCAAGTTGAAAACAGTAATTTTTAACAATTTTCTAAAATCTCCTTTTCTGAAGCCTCTTGTTCCCTCCTCCCCCTGACAGGCCTTTGGACTGCTGTTTTGCACATGACCTACTCTCCTGGCCTCCACCCCAGCTCTCCCTGCCCCCACAAATTAATAGGGTGCTGCTGATGAGAGACAGTGGACTTCTCTGAGCGTGCCTCTCTCTAGCCTCTCTGCCATCCCAGCCTGGCAACTTCAAAGCTTTCGTCATCCTTTTTCAGTCTTCCCCAGAGCCCACAGGGCCTGACTCCACAGCTTGGGTCAAAAGTGCAGGCCTCAGCACCTGATGACAGGAACTGGCCCATGGTGACCAGAGCTGCAGGCACAAGCTGTATTTTCTTCCTTTCCCCCCTTTTCTCTCCCCTTCTCCACCTCCTTCCAATATCAATCTTTACGCTGGAAAGATAAGGCTCTCTCCTCAGTTCCGTGTCCCCTTCCCCTGCTTTCTCTTTCCTTTTATTCCAGACTAAGGCAGTCTTTGGTGTAGGGGAGTGTTTTTTTTGCACAAGTATTTAATCTTTTCCAATCTGCCCTTCTGGACTGCCTGTCAGTTCCTGTGGTTGAAACCGCTCTGTTTGTTTTAGCTGGTAACAAGATACTGTTTTGAAAAGTGATGCAGAAGTCAGATTACTTATGAATTTGGGCTTTCTTTTGCATGAATGCTTTTCAAGGCAACTATAGATTTATTTTTTTCTTCCTCCTAAGAATTATGTTGCCAGCGTAATAGTGAGCAGGCGGGGAAATCTAAAGAAGACTTTTTAACTTTTAACTTTTTAGTATTTAGCTTGGAAATTGCAGCAGCAGGAACCTATGAAAACAAATTTAGCTCCAGTTTCACTCAGGCTTTCTTTCAGCCAGGGATCTTCCTCTTTGCCGTTAGAAAATGTCATTATTTTGCACAAAATGTAGGTCATTCTATTATGTCAATGTTACCTGTCAGAAATCACCTGTTAAAACGTACTTGCTGTTGTTGTGCACTGTCCAGTCGATTCTGACTGATAGAGACCCTATAGGATAGAGCAGAATAGACTTATAGGGTTTCCTAAGCTGTAATCTTTCCAGAAAGGAGCTCTGGTAGTGCAGTGGGTAAGGCATTTGACTGCTAACCAGAAGGTTGGAAGTTCAAACCCATCAACTGCTCCACTGGAGGAAGATGAGGCAATCTACTTCCTTAAGGATTTACAGTGTTGGAAACCCTATGGGATTTGCTGAGTCAGAATCAACTCCATGGCAGTGGGTTTGGTTTTTGGGTTGGGAATCTTTACAGCAGCAGACTACCACATCTTCCTCCCATGGAGCAGCTGGTAGATTTGAACCACCAACCTTTTGGTTAGTAGCCGAGTGCTTAATCACTACACCCAAGGGCTCCTTAAAACATATTATAGCGGGGGAGAAAAAGAGTAGAAATATAACAGTAATCAATGTTTATTAAAAGCTTGTTGTTGTTGTTATGTGCCGTCCAGTCAGACCCAACTCATAGCGACCCCTCCGTGGGCTTCCGAGGCAGTATCCCTACAGAAGTAGATTGCCCCATCTTCCTTCCGAGGAGTGGCTGGTGGGTTTGAACTGCCAGCCTTCTGTTTAGCAGTCAAGTGCCTTAGGCACTATGCTACCAGAGCTCCTAGTTTGTGATATGTGCTTCCAATGTGGCTGCCAGTTCTCACAACTGTGTATGGCAACTATTATTTTCATCTTATAAATAATGAGATAGAGAAGTATCATGTCTGTGCTCACACAGCTGGTAATGGATGAACTGGGCCTAAACCTAGGTCTGTGAAACTCTTAAGTGCACACTCTCTACTCATCACTCTACACAACTACTGGTCTATCAACTGGGACACAGTATATGCAGTCATGGTAACCACATGCTTTGGATTTTTGAGAGCAATCCTGGCTTTAAATATTTTCTTCTAATATTGGACCAAATTGCAGATAATGTGTCTTAATTTTTGTTTGGAAAGTGTGTCCAAATATCATACTCCTAGTCTTGATTCATCCTTGGAAAGATGGAACCCAGAAAACACATGCAGTGAGGATTTTTGGTAATGCTTGGATTAAAAATAAGCAGTGAGAAAAGAAAAGACCCTTTGCAAAAATTGGCCTAGAGTCCCAGACTTGAAAATGCTATTGGTTAACCCAAATATTCAACAATGGGGAAAAGAGGAAATGAATTATAGGACAGTCAATGAGTAACTATTAGTGCTGTCATTATGTATCACATTTTGGAAAAATACTAATGTGAGGAAAATCTTGTGCTATATTAAGTGAAAAAGCAGGTTATAAAATCAAATGTGTTATATTCCAACATTTTGAAAAAATAGAAAAGACCAGAAGAAAAACATCAAAAATTTCATAGCAGTTATTGGGCTATGAGAGTATTTTATTTTTATAGTTTTAAAAATGAGCTTTATATGTTTCAAGATGAGTATGTATTATTGTTCCAATTAGAGCCCAATGAATAGAAGTCAAATAAAACAAGGGAAAACATCACTGCCAAGAAGTATTTCATTTGAGTTATTTATCAGTGAAGAGGCCCCAGTGATAAAAATTGCTGAAACTACAGCAACGTTTAAGAATACATATTCTTTGTCTTCCTTCTCGCTTCCCCCTTCTAGTGAGACTGTGTTTACTAGCTTTTGACCACCTGTCCCCATACTCTTTCTACTGTTAGAATATCAGCTGACACAGATGTGTTTATGTATCTGTGAATTAGAATATTTTCAAAGTGCTTCTCTTTTGCATTTCTCTGCCCTTGTGAAGCTCTTTAACAGAAGAAAAATGAGGGAAAGAGAGAGTCACTTATGCTAGTTAGAAAGGTGTGTCACTAACTTTCTGGTCCTAAAGGAGTCCCAGTGCAGTCCAAAAGGAGTCCCAGTGCAGTCCAAATGCTTCTGCTACAGTCAAGGTTCCATCTGGGTTCTAAGCTATCTGGGCATCAGCTCCTTTGCAAGCTGGTGTGTGAATTCCCATCCTTGAGGTCATTGTGTGCAAAGAACAGCGAGCCCCTGGAAGCTCCCTGGAATAGCAGTCCTGGAAGATAGTAATGCCCACTTTAGTGTTTTATCATGCCTTGTGGTACTGTTCAATCTAGAAGATATGCATGGTCCGAGACCCGCAGGACGTTGCAACTTGAGTGAGCCTGTAGGGAGTTATTTGGTCTACGCTGGAATAAATGATTTTCATGTCTTAAATGTTTTAAATTAATTTAATTTTATTTTTTCTGGTGCTGTAGCACCTAATGCATTTGACTGCTAACTGGAAGCCTGGAAGTTCAAACCTACCAGCCACTCCTCGGAAGGGAGAATGGGCAATCTACTTCTGTAGAGATACCACCTTGGAAACCCAAGGAGGGATTGTTATGAGTTCGATCGGACTCGACAGCAGTGGGTTTGGTTTTTTTGTTTAGTTGAGAAAAATCATGGATGTTTATTGTGAGTTTCAAGTTTTTGAAATCAAAAGAGATTTCTTTCCATGTAGGGGATACAGTCACCCTTTCTGTATCTCAGCACATTCTATATAAAATGGAGAGTCTGTAGCCCTATATCTCAAGGTTGTTATGAGGACAATATGCAGGACTGAATGTGAAGCTGGTTTGAAAATAAAAATGTTACAAATGCAAGGTCTTATCTGTACTCTTCTGCTGTTCCACATGTGTTCACTGGTAACCAAAAATCCACAACACATATTGTTGAATATCAACTATTAGGTTCTCAGTACTGCAGAAGATATTGTAGGGGAAAAAAAAATTAAAAAAAAATATATGTATGCACACACACACACACACACATACATGCACATATATATATAAACAACATGGTCCGGCCCTCAAGGAATTTACATGCTAGGTGAGAATACACATCCCTGGTGACCTAATTGTATGGTACACACCTGGCCACTGGGAGTTCAGAGGAAAGATGTTTAGGGGGTTAGAAGGGCAGGAGAGGCTGGATTTGAATAGGCTTCAGGGAAATGGTGCTATCTTCCAGGTTTGAGGGAAGACAAGGAGCAAAAACATGCAAGGGGGAAAGGTATAATAAGTTCAGGAGGCGTCAAGGAAAATGTCCTTGCCAGAAAATGTTGTGGAATAACAGGAAATAAGTTGGGAAGCAAAGGACAGATGATGGGAGTGGGTGGGAGGAGTCAGGCAGAACTGAGCCCTCAAAGAAAAAATGTACTCATAGAAGCAGATTTCTGTACCGTAATATCCAGCTGTCTACTCCATTTATCTGCTAACCTGCTGATAACATTATTGTAAAGAGGAAATGGTTGTTGTTGTTGTTGTTGTTATATGCCGTCGAGTTGGCCCCGACTCATAGCGACCCCTCCTTGGATTTCCTAGGCAGTATCACTACGGAAGTAGGATTGCCCAACCTTCCTTCCAAGGAGTGGCTGGTGGGTTTGAACCAGCCTTCTGGTTAGCAGTCAAGTGCCTTAAAAACAAAAAATTATTTCCACATATCTTGGAAACTGTCAAAGAGAATATAAATGTTTGTTGTAATTTTAACATTTTTTTTAAAATTATTAAATAAAGATAACCCAAGAATAGAAGTAATCTTGTCCTCTTGAATTTCTGAGGGTATTAATTGTGGAAAATGATCCAGAAAAAATATAATTAGTCATCCTAATAGTTTTATTTATAGAAATACTAAATAAACAAAATATTTGAGTAAGGAAATGGTGGGATTGCATGTTTAGAAATTTTATGAGTTCTGCAAAAAGATAGATCAATCAAATTGTTGGGCCAGCCAACTTCCCTTCATCTTGAATTTCAAATCATTCATTTTGGGGGTTGGTTTTTTAATCTTTGCCCGAGATTTTGAATGGCTGGCGCCAGGTCCATGCCAACCTAGATCATTAACATGGTGCCATTGATTTTAATGAAGTTGGAGGTTTGGCTAAAGATGGGAACTGCAAGGGAGATGTATGCAGGACAATAATGAAAAATGCATATTTATGGACTTTTATAAGCACAGATTATTGATTTAGTACAGCTTAATGGATCCTAAATTTTCCAAATTTTCTTCAGTCAAGATGCAGAATTACTTTTCAACTGCATGGGTTTCAAAAGCTTTTTCCCCCATGGTTTGTAAAATCTGCTAAATTATCACAAGATTATATATTTGCTTAGAGATACATAAAATGTATTTGTTTTGGGTGAGTGACAGTTAAGATTTTTTAAAGCCTATCCATGCAAGTCAAGCCAGTGGACATGAAATAAGCCAGCAGTAAAACTTGGGCTGTTGGTAACAAGAAAGTGTTTAATGGCTGTTTAGATGCTATCAGAGAGTATCTGTCAGTCAGCTTAGAGGGGCATTTTCCTGTAAGTAGGTAATGTATTTGTAGGCATAACCATCTCTCCAATACACTTCTATTTAGTTCACTCTCTAAGTCAGGCTGCATTCAACCTGGGCCTATTACTTTAACCTACAGCTAGAACAAGGTAGCTCCAGCCACTTCTGCCCAACAAGATGGAGAAATGTTGACAGAAAATGGAAAAGAGCAAGCCCAGTAAAAGCAGAGGCAATGTGTAGTGCAACTCAGCAGAGACAGCCATCCCTGGGCAGAGCAGAGGCCATCCTGGGAATATCTATCTGGGGTCTAAAATCCTCACACTGCTGTTACATGTAGTGAAACTCCCCTCAGGTGGTCACCAGTTTCCTGAGTAAATTGATAAATGTACATGTCTAAAGTTGGAAAGTTGTCATGATAATGCTAGTTTTTTTTTTTTTTTTTTAATTTGATAAATTTATTTGAAATGGGGAGCTCCTGGGTGATGCAAATGGTTATAAAGCTTGGCTGCTAACCAAAAAGTTGGAGGTTTGAATTTACTCAGAGGCACCTTGGAGGAAATGTTTATATTTTGGGATCGATCTCCTTTCAAAAGATCAGCCATTGAAGACTCTATGGAGCACAGTTCTACGCTTTGACATACATGGGGTCTCCGTGAGTGAAAGTCAACTCCATGGCACCTAGTAACTGGTAATTTAAATGGACGTTGGAATAACATGCGAGCTTTTTGGATGTTATGGGTAAAAGCTGCAACTTCATCTACATGGTCTCATTAGAGGGCCCATTTGGATATGCCTGAGGGAGTGGGAAAATTCTCTATGGCAGAGTTGAACTGAGGAAGTACTCTGTCCCTTGATCAGGAGAAAAATGACCTAGTGCCCTTGGGCAGAGGTCAGCAAACTGTGGTCTGCAGTCCTGGAAAGTTTGTTCACCTACCGCTCTCCTAGACTTGAGAATCTTAATTGTAAATGACCAGCCATTTCAGGGCCATAAGAGCCAGGACTACTTATAGTGAAGACCAATATCAGTTCTCAGGGTTTTCCTCCACAGCTATAGTGGAGGTGACTTTCCAAGTCAACACAGTGCTATGATGACATCACTGAACCTGAGTCAGGGTAAAATGAAGACATTTAAATGGACATATTTATTTCCTTACAAATGTAGCTTAGTTTTGCCTCTCTAACTTTGAGAAAGATTATTTGGGGGTAGGGGGTAAGGACAAGATGACAGGAGCATTTTGACATTCATTACAGATCCTAGGAGCCGTTGCAAAGTGTCCTTGCCAGTTCCAGCTTATGAAACGTCACATCCCTTTTTCCACTCGCTGAGGTCTCTGCCCTCACAGTATTTCTTCCAGCCTTGCCTAAGGAGGAGACGGGAGCAGGAAGAGCAGAAAGAAGCACCCATGACAATCCAAATATGCTCAGGTTCGAAAAGCAGATAATTAACTAAAATAGCCAGCAGTGCTCAGGGTTCACTTCTATTTGCTTCTGAAACCCAAGGCCTGTATCCTTTTGCTTTGTTCAGACATTTTTTTCTTCCTTGTTTTCTCCAAATCATGATTAGCCTCAGTAACAAGTAAACAACTGTTGTAAGGTAGAGCCATTTGGTTAAACACCCTTATCTTTGAAAATCTGGGCTGTACAAGGGGTAGGCCAATTAGCAATTTCACTAGAAACACAGCTGAGATGAGGGTGATAACCCTACACAATGTCCCATGCAAATCCTAGTGACATTTTCTGCTATGTTATTATCCAACAGACATGGCCATTTTCACTCGCTTATACTTGTTTTCTTTCCTACAAAATATTGTTGTAGCCCTCCAAAGTCTTATCCAAATTTAGTGCAAACTCACAAGTTATTTTTTTTCCCTCCGATCTATTGACTTCATTAATACTTTCCAATTCACATTAGTTGTTGTTGTTGTTGTTGTTGTTATGTGCCGTCGAGTCGGCCCCAACTCATAGCGACCCCTCCTTGGGTTTCCAAGGCAGTATCACTATGGAAGTGGATTGTCCAACCTTCCTTCTGAAGAGTGGCTGGTGGGTTTGAACCGCCAGCCTTCTGGTTAGCAGTCAAGTGCCTTAGGCACTACGCTACCAGAATTCACATTGGTAAGTACCTCTTTCTCCATTGTTTGCAACACCTTAATCATGAAAAGCAAGTGCAAATCATCATGACTTACTATCAGCTCTTCTCCCTGCTCTAGTCTCTTCTCTTATGCTCACTGTCCATCCAAAGACTGATGCAGAACAGACAAAGGCACATTAAAATCTTTGGACCCTCTAATTTAACAACCAGAATGGAAATAATGAGCATGTTCACACATTGTGACAAATGTAACCAATGTCACTGAACAACCAGCATAGAAATTGTTGAATGGGAACCTAAACTTCTGTGTAAACCTTCACCAAAAATACAATGAAATATTATTAAAAAACAAAAACAAACAAACAAAATCTTTGGATCCTCCATGGAGGTGAGTTTGCCAACATCTCTTGTAGCCGTGATGAATAGACAACAGCGTGTCTATTGGCCCATGTCAGCCAAAGTCTCCCAAGAAAAGATTCTTACCAATAGTTCATTCCTTCTG
This sequence comes from Orycteropus afer afer, assembly GCF_000298275.1. Lineage (NCBI taxonomy): Eukaryota > Metazoa > Chordata > Mammalia > Tubulidentata > Orycteropodidae > Orycteropus > Orycteropus afer. Next base: position 714,815 of record NW_006921906.1, read on the forward strand.
TTTCTTTCACAATTTTCTTGGCACAGATAATTGCATCCGTGAGGTCATCAGTGATCAAGGCTATAAAAGAGAGAAGACATAGGGTGAACTGAGACTTTATTGTTTGAGGAGGACTCCAAATCAGGTTTTCTTCGCCTTCCCACTATTTTTTTTTTGAACACAGAGCCAAATTCTTATTTTTGTTGAGCTTTTTCAAAAATCAAAGAAGTTTTATGTTTCAAGACCATCCACTCCACATTTTGGATGTCAGTGAAGTTTCAGGGAATCGCCCAATCCTGAGGGGTTTTTGGAAATGTGTTTAGAGAAGACAATATGAGTGTTTTCATTATTGGTCTTATATCCTAAAGAAATACACATGAACCACAAGATAGTAGTACAATGTTTTCTCTACTTGGGGTAATTTGACAAGTAAGATCTCTGCATACATGCATATTAAATTTTTGTGTATAGTAATTTTTAAAAATGTATTTCCAGTTCATCTTTTTAAAAGCTTTATACAAGGTCTTTTTCACATGCAGACATTTTAAAATTTTATGTCATATACATCATCAGTCTTTGTCTTTATGACTATTTCTATTACTTCAGACTCAAGAAATCTTTGGATTGAAAATTTATTAAGACATCCGCGTTTTTTCCTACTAGACTGGAAACCAAAACTAAAACCAAACCCATTGTCATCAAGTCAGTTCTGACTCATTTCAGCCCCAGGTGCTACAGAGTAAAACTGTACCCCATAGAATTTTCCTGACTATAGTCTTAATGGAAGCAGATCACCAGACCTTTCTTCCATGACACCACTGGGTGGATTTAACCTCCAATCTTTAGGTTAGTAGCAGAGAGAAAACCTAAGTAGCCTCAAAATCTTTAACACAATCATCACATAAAAAAGGCAAATAAATATAAAAGACTAGTATCACTTCTGTTGTAGATTGGCTTCTCCAGAAGCAGTTGCTGAAATGAATGTGGGAAGCAAGATATTTATTAGGGAGTAATACCTGTGAAAGAAATGGAGAGGAAGCAGGGTTGGGCAGATGGAGACATCCACCTGGGATGCATGACCAGCACAGACTCAGTCAACCCTGCCAGGAGCCCTGGAGTCAATACTGCCCATCAGTTTTACCCATGCAACATGTTCAAGAGCAAAGAAATGACTTTGAAGACTAAGATGTGCCTGACCCAAGCAATAGTATTTTCAATAGCCTCATATGCATGTGAGAGTTGGACAATGAATAAGGAAGACTGAAGAATTGATGCATTTGAATTACGGTGTTGGTGAAGAATTTTGAATATACCATGGACTGTCACAAGAACGAACAAATCTGTCTTGGAAGAGGTATAGCCAGAATGCTCCTAAGAAGCAAGGATGAAGACTTTATATGTTATACTTTGGTTATGTTATCAGGAGGGACCAGTCCCTGGAGAAGGGACTTTGCCATGCTTGGTAAAGTAGAGGATCAGTGAAAAAGAGGTGGACCCTCAAGGAGATGGACTTACACAGTGGCTGCAAAAATGAGCTCAAACATAGCAAAGATTGTGAGGATGGTGCAGGACTGGCCAGTGTTTTGTTTTGTTGTACATAGGGTCACTATGAGGAGGAACTGGTTTGATGGCACATAACAGCAGCAACAACAACAGCAACAAGTAAGACATGTTCAAATTCATAATAATACATCCGTATAATGAAATAAGGATCATTTAAGTCACATTTTCATAGGATATATAATAATATAGAAAAATATTCCCAATGTAATGTTGTTGTTGTTGTTATGTGCCGTCGAGTTGACCCTGACTCATAGTGACCCCTCCTTGGGTTTCCGAGGCAGTATCACTACGGAAGTAGATTGCCCCGTCTTCCTTCCGAGTTAGTTGCCCCATTAGTTGCTCTGTTGTTGTTGTTGTTATGTGCCGCTGAGTCGGACCCGACTCATAGCGACCCCTCCTTGCGTTTCCGAGGCAGTGTCACTACGGAAGTAGATTGCCTCATCTTCCTTCCGAGGAGTGGCTGGTGGATTTGAACCACCAGCCTTCTGGTTAGCAGTCAAGTGCCTTAGGCACTATGCTGTCCAGAGATACATTGTCCAATAAAACAGCTAATGGCCACATGTGACCATTTAAATTTAAACTGATGACTAAAGCTTTGGTTCCTCAGTTGTTCTAGCTACATTTCAAATGTTTAATAGTCACTTCTGGCTAGTAACTCTCAAACTGGACAACATAGATCTAAAATGGTTCCATCATTGCAGAAAGTTCTTTGAATAGCTCTGGTCTAGGGAAAAATAAGAAAAAAAAAAGATCATAAAGCCAATAGGTTTATTATCTTTTAATTTTGGGATCACCAATGATTTTTATTTCTTCATTGTATTTTTTTTAATGGATTTTTCTAAAATAGAAATGCAGTTTTTAAAACTTTTTATTGTGATTTGCGTGAAAGTTTATCAAACAAATTGGTTTTCCATTCAACAATTTATACATTTTGTTTCGTGGCATTGATTGCAATCCCCACAATGTAAAAGAACTTTTCTCACTTCCTCCCTGTGTTTCCCATTTCCATTCGTCCTTTCCTATCCCTTCCTGCCTTCTGAGCTTTATCCCTGGGCAAATACTTCCCTTTTGATCTTGTTTGATTGATTCTTCTAAAGAGTGCATACCTCCCTGGTGTTATGGCTCACCTTATTGGCCTGTTTATTGCTAGGCTGAAAATTGAGCCATGGGTGGGGGTGGGGTGAGTTCAGTACTAGGCTTAAAGGGTGACTAAGGGCCATAGAAGGAGCTCTGTTGGGACAGTGGTCAAGGCAATCAAACCTACCAGCTGCTCTTCAGAGAAAGATGAGGTAGTCTGTTTCCATAAAGATTACAGCCTTGGAAACTCCATGGGGCAGTTCTACTCTGTCCTATAGGGTCACTGTAGGGTCACAATTAATTGGAATTGAGTTCATGGCAGCACATTTGGTTTTGTTAAGGGCCATAGTCTCTATCAGACCAGAAAGCTTGGTCTTGTTTTATGATTTTGAGTTTTGTTCCATATTTTTCTCCAACTCTTATCCAGGACCTCCTATTGTGATCCCTTTCAGTGGTCAGTAGTGGCACCATCTAGTTATTCTGGTCTCAGGATCATGGAGGCTGAGGTTCAGATGGTCCATTAGACCTTTGGATTAATTGTTTCCATGCATCTTTGATTTTCTTTACTCTTCATTGCTCCAAATGGGAAGAAACCAGTAGCTGAAACTTAGATGGCCCCTCACAAGCTTTTAAGCTACCTGTTGCTACTCACCAAAGTAGGATGTAGACCATTGTCTTTGTGGATTATGTTATGCTATTTGACCTTGATGTCCCCCAAGAAGAAATGCATTATTTTTATCATTAGAGTAGGTAGTGGAACAGTGGTTCAGTGCTTTGCTGCTAGTTGAAAGCTCAGAGATTGGAACCCACCAGCCACTCCACGGGAGAAAGAGATGGCAGCCTCCTTCTATAAAGATTATAGCCTTACAAACCCTAAAAGTTAGTTCTACTCTGTTCTATATGGTCACTATGAGTTGAAATTGACTCCATAGCAATAGTCTACTCTATGTCATGTTGTTGTTGTTATGTGTGGTCGAGTCGGAGCCGACTCATAGCGACCCCCTCCTTGGGTTTCCGAGGCAAAATCACTACGGAAGTAGATTGCTCAACCTTCCTTCTGAGGAGTGGCTGGAAGGCACATATTAAATGTTTGTGCATTATCTTAGGTAGTCCTCAGAACAATGATGACAAGTACCATTATTATCCCTATAAACTCATGCACCTAGCAATTTCCTAAGCCTGTATTCAAACCTAGAGCTTAACTTTTATTACTGTCTGATGCTTCCTTCCAGCAGAAGCCACTTCAGCCAAGATTCTTCCTATGGAACACACTATATGCTAATGAAGTTGATAACAAAACTATAAATAAATACTTTATTAATTTTTCAACTATCTATGAAGCTATCCAGACTTAAGTAATTGGTATCTGACATATATGCAAATTACTTACAAACACTTTATTTTGTCTATGTACATGGTTTATAAGTGTTGAGATACTATGGTACTGTGTTTGGATCAGAGCATGTTTTCTTGGAGAAATGGCTTAAGTGCGGTCTCAAGGGATGAGAGAGACACAGAGGAGGAAGGTGAAGAAGCAGATATTATTCTAGTATTCTGGAATTGATGGAGTCCTGGTGGCACAGTGGTTAAGTGCTCAGCTGTGAACCAAAATGTTGACCTTTAGAACCCACTATGTGTCCTATTGAATGGCCTACTTTGGTCATGTTGTCAGAAGGGCCTATCCCCAGAGAAGGATATCATGCTTGGTAAAGTAGAGGGTCAGTGAAGAACGGGAAGATCTTTAACAAGATGGACTGACACAGCGGCTGCAACAATAGCTCAAATACAGCAAGTATTGTGAGGATGTTTTCTTGTTGTTTTTGTTTTTATTCTGTGTTTTATTCTGTTATAAATAGGGTCACTATGAGTTGGAGCCAACTTGACAACATATAACATATGACAATAACAACATATGTTAAGGAAGTTGAGGGCTGGTAAATAATCTGATGCAGCACTGATATGTAAAACACAATGAAATAGCCACAGAGGGGCAGCAGAGGGGCAGAAATGGGTTAAGATAACTTTTTTTGTTGTTAAAAAGATCCATGCCAATGATTGTTTCTGCCCAATTTCCTTTAAATAGAAAATTCTGCCCAAACATGAATAAGTAAAGGGTTATGTTGACCATTATTCAAATGAATAGTTTATTTTCCCACATCCAAAGACAGAAATCAGCAACAACCTACAAAAAAATTAACTTATTTTCAGTTAAGTTAGTCCTACTTCCAAGCCTCCTTCTATCTCTCTGTCTCTCTATCTGTATCTCTAATTTTCTCTCTGTCTTTATCATCTCTTTCTCTCCCAGTATCCTTTGGTCTCCCAACTAAAACATACACATGCTAACAATTTATATCTCCTTCCTCTCTCTGAAATGACAAATGTCAACTCAGATATCAGGATGGTAAGAGCAGAGTGTACCAGACTGCAGAGATGAGTCAGTAATTACTTCCTTTTTCTGAAACGTCTTTTATTTTTAACATAGTCTGTGCTATTTGAGGAAAATAAATTTGCTATTGTGTCAGGAATTTTGATATATATATGTATATGTATGTTTGTATGTATGTATGTATATATGTATATTGTTGTTGTTAGGTGCTGTTGAGTCAGCTCTGACTCATAGTGACCCTATCTATGCACAAAGGAATGAAACACTGCCTGGTCATGCACCATCCTCACAATCCTTGCTATACTTGAGCCCATTGTTGCAACCACTGTGTCAATTCATCTCATGAAGGTCTTTCCCTGGTAGTGCAATGGACAAGGCATTTGGCTGATAACAGTTCAGCAGCAGTTGAACAGGTCAGCAGTTCAAACCTACCAGCCATTCTGTAGAAGGAAGATGGGGCTATCTACTTCCGTAAACATTATAGTCTCAGAAACCCAACGGGGGTCATTATGAGTTGGAATTGACTCAATGACAATGATACATATGCATATATATATATATATATATATATATATATATATATATATAAAATACTATCTAGATTATTTGGCACAGGTAGGCAGGAGTTTTAGGAATATAATTTTGTGTGGGAGTGAGGAGGCTGTATAGCTTCAGAAATGTATAATGTATATATAGAAAGTCACATACTTTGTAAACATACCCTGGTGCCAACTTGTTTCTAGATTTCTGAATACTTGGGACAGAAAGATATTTCTCCACAATTAAAGGCTTTCAGACCTCAGGCTGAGGGAGGCCAGTCGCTGAGGAGTGATTAGGTTATAAAACCAACATCCTGTTTTCTATTTTAAAGGTGTCTCTAAAGTCGCAGGGGCCTGGAAACCACGCCTGAGATGACAAAGCCACTGCAAGGGAAGAGCTTCCCAGAAGTTCTGGATGATGATAGAATACTGAGTCTGGAGAGCTTGTCCAAGGAAGGCTCTGAAACATGGAAGTCAGGAGGTTGTTACACAGGGCAGCCTGCAGCCTCATCCCCTGGCCTGGCATGCTACTGCCAAGGCACCATCCCAGTGCACATGATCACATGGTTATGCCAGCTAGCACAAGATGATTTAACTCAGTGATTTTCAAATTGTGACCCACTAGCAGGTCTTGGAGAAGCCATGGTGGCACAGTGGTTAAGAGTTCAGCTGCTAGCCAAAAGGCCAGTTCAAACCTCCCAGCTGCTCTGTAGGAGAAAGGATTGGCAATCTGCTTCCGTAAGGATTTACGGCCTTGGAAACCCTATGGGGGAGTTCTCTGTCCTCTAGGATTACTCTGAGTCAAATGTGACTCAGTGCCACTAAAAGTAGATGTTGAATAGGTACCCTAGTATAGTGGTGCATGGTTAAGCACTCAGCTGCTAACCAGAAAGTCAGCAGTTCAAACCCACTAGTGGCACCACGAGAGAAAAGACCCATAAAAACTGCTGCCTAGGAAACCTTATGAGGCAGTTCTACTCTGGCCTATAGGGTGGGTACGAGTCAGGATCAACTCGATGGCACACAATAATAACAGATTTTGAAATTATACAAAATAGAACAACAGAAAATAACAGTCTCATGAGTAAGGAGGATATGTTCTGACTTGTAAAAATTTTGTTTTGACTACATTTTTTTTTTTTTGTGTGTGTAAACTAGGTCATGAAGTAAAATGTATTTCCAACTAGGGTCATGCTCAAAGTGGTTAATAGCTGTGACTCTAACTCCCCTTCCTCTGACCTTGTACTCCCACAAAGAACCCAAGGATTCTAATTTAACTTCTCATGGAAAGAGATGGCATTAGTCAGTCTGTTTGTCAATGTCATGAAACAAAATGTGTATGAACTGTTGTATGGAAAAAGTCCCTAAAATCCTTTGCTCTTTGTTTTAAGAAAACATATATAAGCACTCCTTCACATCTAACCAAAAGCCACCTAACATTCTTGTTTTCTAGAAAATCAAAGATTTTCATACATATATATTTTCCCCAGAGATCCTTAAGTGGAAATAAATTGAACAATATCCCATTAGTAAACTGTATGTAAAGTCAAGGCGTGGCCATAATGCAATAATTCCCCACTGTAGACCACTGCCCTCCTGCTGTGGACCACTGCCTTCTAGCTGAAGAACACTGACCTCCTGCTATCACTTACTCACTCACTCACTGCTTTGGAGTCGGATCCGACTCATCGATCCCTCCTTGGGTTTCTGAGGCGGCATCACTAAGGAAGTAGATTGCCCAACCTTCCTTCTGAGGAGTGGCTGATGGGTTTGAACCACCAGCCTTCTGGTTAGTAGTCTAATGCCTTAGGCACTATGCTACCAGAGCTCCTGCTATAGACAACTAGAAAGCTGGAGAAAATATATGGAAAAATAATTTCCAAATACTTAAACAGTAAGCAGTGTAGGATTATAATCCTTGGAAGACAGGAGAAAAATCAGGGGAGCCCTACAGTTGCTCTGACCTCCTTCCCAGAGCACTCTCTAGACTGCTGTCCCGGGAGGGGAGGTAGAACCCAGGCAGGGAGGAGACATATATCAGTGGTCAAGGCAGCTGGGATTTGGGGAGCAGAGTGCCCGAGGTGTAGGAGGTACCCAGAGCAAGAGTACCAGAATCTGCATAAGGAGTCTACTGAGTCCTTGACCGAATACTAATGGGCACGCAAAGCGTAAAACTCTACCAAGTTAGATGGAGAACAACTATGAGGGAGCTGAACAATTCACAGAGCTCACACAGCACTTGGAGATATTTGATTTCAGACCAGTTAGAGGAGAGAGACATTGTATATGTGTACACATACACACACACACACACACACACGTAGACCCATTTTGTACTACAGAGCAAATTTGTTTTCAGTAAATCCAGAAGTAAAGGCAGGATTAATGGAAGAAAGTTATAAGGAGGCAGATTTCGACCCAACAAAGACTGTTCTAAATTAAGGGCTGCTCAACAATCGAGTGTTTGGCCTCAGGAGATAGTGAGTATTTTGAATTAATGGAGGGACAGGAGTGATTCACTAGATCAATCAACATGCTATTTAGTTATTCATACATTCAAACAAATTTACTGATTTTTAAAAATAAATTATTGTGGTTTTATATATATATAACAGGAAGTGCTTGATTTTAAGCATTTTTAAAAAAGTGTAGAATTCATTTGCTGAACTTGTCTTCATCTACTGATTATGTGTCAAAGGGAAATGAAAACACAATTTATTTCCTTCAGCCAAAGAATTTGTGATAAAATATTTTATGACTCTTTGACCTCACCCTGTTTGCTCATTCCTGTCATTCATTTATTCAACTAATACTTATTGAACACATACAATGTGCCAGCCACCCTTCTTGGCATTGAGGATATATCAGTGAACAGAACTCCCTGTCCTCATGGAGCTTACATTCTAGAGGGAGAGCAAAGAAGACAATCATTTCCTGAATTATGTTCTTCTCTGCCTTTTCAGTATCTCTGGCGTTAGTCCTTTCTTCTCCATCCTCACACCCATGACCACATTCTTACCTCAACAATTGGTGTGGTGGTTAAATAAAACCAAGACAAACTCACTCCTGCCCGTTGAGTCAGATCCAACTCACAGCGACTTCTCCTTGGGTTTCCGAGGCAGTATCACTATGGAAGTAGATTGCCCAATGTTCCTTCCGAGGAGTGGTACTTAAATAATCTCCTGTTTAATCTGCCTCACACCCTGCTTGCAGATTAATCTTTCTGAAGCCATGCTGAATCAACTGACTCTTACTGATCCTACTGCAGGCAGAGATAGGGACAAGCTTAGCCTGGCTTTCAAGGCCCTTTGAAATCAGGTAGTAATCAACCTTTCCAGCCACATTTTCTATTCTTCTTCATATTCCCTTAGTGGCAGATAAAACTTGGTGCTACTCCCTGGACATGCTCACAACTTTCACGTCCATCTCTTTGCTTTTGCTGTTCCTTTTACTTTGAATGACTCTTCTCTGTCTCTGAATATCCAAATCTTGTGTATTTTCCAAAGCCCAGGTCAAACACCTTTGTGTCTACAAAATTTTCCCTGTTTCTCTTAATATGTCTTTCTTCTGAAGCCATAGCACTTAGCTCACATCTGTTTATAGTCATTTATTCAACACTTCACATGCATGGACTTGTAGCCTCGTTATAAAGATATTATCTTCCTTAATTGTTGTTTTTGTTAACTGTGGTCCAGTTGGCCCCTGACTCATGGTGACCCCATGCATTATGGGATCTAACCATTGTGCTCTATAGGGCTTTCGTTGACTGAGTTTTTGAAGTAGTTCACCAGGCCTTTCTTCCTGCTCTGTTTTGGTCTGGAATCTTACCTGATAGAGTATAGACAATGTAATGCAGAATTCATGTCTGATGTATTTTGTTATTCTCAGTGTTGTGCACACAGATATTTCTTGAATGGTTGAAGTAGAAGACTTGGAAGTGAATTCTAAATTCATATTTACTGTTCAAGAAATGCTATGCTATTTCACACTGGTTTGCCTCCTTCTGCACAAAGAAGAATAAGCTCCATCCTTTGAATGACTTTCTTATGGAAAACAGTTGGCAAACAGCTTTATCCTTACTGAAGGTATCAAATGTCACTTTACATGAAAGGCTAGTAAGGTCATCTGAACATGCCCGGGCTGACACGGAGGGCTTAATAAAAACCATCCAGAAAGAAGTCATTTTTGGACAAGTAAGCAACATACATATGTCACCTTGGGAAATGGTTGAATAACTTACTGGTTTGGTACAGACCTATGTGCAAATCTGAACTCCTAATTTTAGTGAAAGCAGAAAATGGATGGATATTCCATTTTCAGCTTCCCTGCCTTTATTCCTCAGAACCTTATTTGTGGAAGATCAAACCTGTACCTGAGCAGGCAACATGACAGTGGTTCTTCTGCTGTTGTTTTTCAGTCCTGCACCATGTATAACTGTTTATCTGAAAAATGCCATAGTCAATACTTCCATCTTCCAGTACCGTCTGAGCCGTGGTGTTGTAGTGACTCTCATAGTATGCCATGCAGATCCCTGAAAGAGGTGAAATGCCAGAAATGGCTGCAAAAGAAATGCATTGTTTTCTTTAACCCTACTCTTAAGGAAGAGTTCTCTCTTACATGGTATCTAATTGTCTCCTCCCAACAAATCTTAGGATGGGTCAGGGAAGATAGTGTACCTGGGGGCTGCAGGGGGAGACTGGGGTACTGAAGTGTGTGGAGGCATACCTGAAGCTGCACAACTAGTTAGTTAGTGGTTATTTCAATACCAGTTGTCATTGAATTGATTCTGACTCATGCTGACCCCATGTATGTCAGAGTAGAACTGCACTCCATAGGGTTTCATGGCTGATTTTTCAGAAGCAGATTGTCAGCTCTTTCCATCTGAGGCCACTCTGGGTGGACTTGAACCTGCAACCTTCCAGTCAGCAGTGAGCACGTTAATTATTTATATCATGCAGGGATTACATGGTTAGTCTAAACCAGACTAACAGACAGGTCCCTCCCTTTGGTCCCCTGACAATGACAAGAGTGACATTGTTTTCACCTTCCCTTGCTGGTGTCATTAGTGCAGGAAGCCTGGAGTAAGGACATGGGTGTGAGGGCGGAAGGAGAGGAGGCCCAGAGAACAGCTGTTGAAGAGAAGGGATGAATACTTAGCAGCCACACCTGGTCCAGCAAAGAATGAAAAATCTGGGAACAAGTAGAAGGGAGTGTGGATAGGGCATTCACTGTCTAGGAGGAAAGATTAAAGGCAGAAAGAAAATGAGAAGGAAGAAGTCTCACAATTTCCAAGGCTAAAACCCCGGTAATTGTCCAGGCCAGCCCTTGAAAATATTTTTGCTAGTTTACAGCGAGAGTAGATTTTGGATTCGATGACTGTGACCACACAGCCTATCAGGGCCAGGACACCAATAGCCTTCATCTTCAAGGTCTGCTGCAGGCAGAATCTGTCAAAGATTGGGAGGAGACAGGTCAGCCAAACTCATTTTGTCATAAGGTTAAATCCATCACCAATAAGAAGTTCAAAATCTGGCAGCCTTGGTTGTAGAAGGTCCTACCTGGTGCCTGCTCCCTGGAGATGGATTTCTCAGGTGATTCGGAGGAGGAGACACTGCTCCACTTACTCAGGAAGTGATTAGTAGCTCAGCTGAGCTTCTTCATCCCTTCCATGAAGCCATTCAGATTCTTTCCAGGCACAACTGATCGTTCCTCACCCAAGAATATTTCTTTAGGACCTCAGAGAAAGAGAATTCTTAACCTCTTTGTTTCCAACTGCCCTAAAGATTCTAGAATGCTACTTCCTTGGACTTAAGGCCATGAAGTCCTGCACTCTTGAGTTTTGTGGCAGGGGATGACTATCTTCTGGACCTTTCTATGTATTTTTTCCCCCTCTCCCTCAACAGTCCTCCTTGCTACTCAACTCAGCCAGGGCTCATCCAAGTAAGAACCCTTCCCTAAAACAAGGGTGTCCAAACTTTATCACAATCTCTGTCAATAAAAGAAGTTAAGCATGTATCTCCAATCCAAACCAAAGTCAGTTACCATCCAGTCAGTTCTGACTCGGAGCGACCCTGCATGTGTCAGGGTAGAACTGAGCTCAAAAGGTTTTCAATAGCTGATTTTTCAGAAGTAGATTGCCAGGTCTTTCTTCTGAGGTGTCTCTGGGTGGCCTTGAACCATTAACTTTCAGTAACAGTCAAACACTTACCCATATGTGCATTCAGGGTACTCCCAGTAGGTGTATTTTAAATTATAAATCATATTCATGTACTTTTGTAAAAATATGTAACATAAATTATAAACAAACTCAGAATTAAAATTTGAAAAGGATGAAATAGAAGTAAAATTAACATTTAAAGATTTTATTAATAGTATAAATATTAATGTGGAGCTCTCGTAGCATAGTGCCTAAGGCACTGGACTACTAACCAGAAGGCTGGTGGTTCAAACCCACCAGCCACTCCTCGAAAGGAAGATGGGGCAATCTGCTTCTTTAGTGATACCACCTCGGAAACCCAAGGAGGGGTCGCTGTAAGTCGGGTCTGACTCGACGGCAAATAATAACAACAACAACAACATAAATATTAATAGTATAAAATAGTATACTATTAATAGTATAAATTAATAGTATAAAATATCTGTTATTATTAATAAAGTATTGTTAGTGAGACCAACATGATTAAGTGGGATTTATTATTTTTGAAAACTTTGGTTTAGCACTTTGTAAATCACTAATCAAAGGGCTGGTTCCAAACTTCATTTATTTCTGTCTTGGGATTTAATGGCACATATTAAAATTATTTCTTATTGAGATAGATATGAAGATCTAGGTAGAAGAAGTTCATTATTGCCTATCCATAAATCATCATTATATTCTTTCTTAAATTCCATCTGTCAGTTATGCAAAGGTTTTGTTGAAATTTAGCTAATAAACTTTTTATTTTCCCTGAAATCAATCTTTGCTCTTGCAATCTAAGTAGAAATTATTTTAGTTTTATATTTTTAATAAATGACTTTAAAACTTACCCACATCCTCTTTTTGAAGACTTTGAAATGTATTTGAAAGATTTTAAAACTATGAAGATGTAAGATTTGATTTTTAATGGCAACTTTCAAAACTCCGAAAACATAAAAAGTAAAAATTTCTGCTCCTATCCCTATCAATCAAGCCCCCAATTGCCTCTCCAATGTCAACCATATGATATATCAGACAACTGTATCAGACTATATCATTTCAGAGCTATATTACACATACACAAATAACTCAATACATCCTTTTATTTTCATTCTTATCCTATTTCTGTATCTAACTTTTAAAATTTGATGAGATATTAAAAAAATCTATGTTTATAACTAACAACAACAACAAAAACAAATCCACTGTCCTCAAGTGGATTCCTACTCATAGCGACACCAATTGGCTTCCAAGGCAGTAAATTTTACAGAAGTAGATTGTCCCATCTTCCTTCTGTGGAGCAGCTGTTGGGTTTGAACCTCCACTTTTCTGGTCAGCAGCCAAATACCTTAGGCACTGAGCTTCCAGAGCTCATACTCTTATGTCTACATAAGATTAAATTGTATGGATCTAACTTAACATGTATAATCCATTTTGTATCGACAAACATTTATCTCATTCTTATATTTGAAACGTGTTACAACTAACACCCTTGTATATTTGCCATTTTGCACCCTTGCAAGAATATCTGTAAGATAATTTCCCAGAAGTGGAATTGCTGGGTCAAAGAATAGGCGTTTTTGCCATTTTGCTAGGTATTGTCAAATTGTCTTCCACATGGGCTTGTATCAGGAAGATGAAGCTCTTTTCCCCACTCCCTGGCCAGCACCCCATGTTATCAAACTTTTTAATCTTTGCCAATATGATAGATAAAAGATGATCTCTCATAGCTTCAAAGTCTACTTTTCTTATTTCCAGCTGGTTGAATATCTTTTTTTAAAAAAAAAATTAATGTTTATGAACCACTTGCAGATCTTTTGTTTTTCTGTGAACTGTTTATAACATAAATTATTGATTTTCTTCAAATATCTTTTTCAAAATTCTTTGAATTAGGGATCTTACTAATCAGTGAGAAAATAGAAACAGATTAAGTGTCTGGTTTTTTTTGTACCAAAAATTGTCTGTTTTCCAAGTTTGAAGGATATAAAATAAGCATGGAAAAGTCAATTGAGTTGCCTTATATGCCATATACCAGCAATGCCAAACAGAGTTTAAATTTTAAAAATTCCTGGGGTGGTTATGTTTGTGTGTCAACTTGATCGGGCCTGGTTGACTGGCTGGGCAGCTGGTGGTAGTTATTCCCCATGATGAGACTGGCAATCAACTCCATAGTGGGACCTACCACTGGCAGCTCCGTAGCTGCTTTAGGGATATGGTCTGCTTCCCATATATAAGAAACAGCTTTGGGAAGGGTCTCTACTTATGGCACACTTGAACCCTGGATATAGCTGTGCCATTGTTCAGCAGCCTGCCATGTTCTGCCGATCCTGGGACTTTCAATGGCTTGAGTCAATGACCTGCCATGTTGTTTGGTAACATCAGGACTGTACCACTTTATTTGTCAACCTTGGGCTTGTTAGCCTTAGCAGCTAGTAGCTGCCTGAGTGAAGTGATGCCTCTAGCTTCAGTGGGCCGGGAGCAAGAGGCAGAGCTGCAGCCCAAGTCGAGGGGCTTTTACACAGCCCCTAGAGCCTGCACTTTGAACTTGGGACTTCTAGCTTCCCACACTGTAAGAGAATAAACTCTTGTTTGTTCAAGCCTTCCCATTTGTGGTACATTCTTGTCAGAGCAGTACTAGGTAACCAGAACAATTCCATTTACAATAATAAAAGAAAAAAAAAGTACTTATGTTTAAATTTAACAAAATTTGTGCAGGATCTATATTCTGACAACCAAAACACACTAAAAAACAAAATGTATGCAAATAAATGGGGACATGTACCATATTCATGGATTTGAAGATTCAATAGTATTAAGATGTCAGTTCTCCCCAATTTGATGTATAGATTCAATATAATCCTGATAAAAATCCCAGAAAGTTGTTTGAAAATATCATGAGCTTATTTTAAAATTTACATGATAAGGCAAAGGAATAAGAATAGCCAAAACAATTCTGAAAAAGCAGAGCAAAACTGATGGACTTAAGCTACCTGATTTTTGGACTTAACTCTAAAGTTACAGTCATCAAGACAGTGTGGTATTGGTGAATAAACAGAAATATAGATCAATGGAACAGAATAGAGTCCAGAAATTATAGCCACAAAATTTAGTCAACTAAACTTTTACAAGAATACAAATGTAATTCAGTAAGAAAATGAATGCTACCATCTTCAACAAATGATACTGAAACAATTGGTAGTCTTTGTGCAAAACAAAACAAAGCAAAATACCAAAACAAACAAGCAAACAGCAAACTATATTAAAGAACAAACACCTCCTGCTTTATTTACAAATTAACTTAAAATTGATAAAAAATATAAATTAAAAAATAAAACTTCTAGAAGCAAACATAACAGAAAATCCATGAAACCTCAGGCTTGGTGATGACTTTTTAGATACGACATGAAAAATGTGACCAATGTAACAAAAAAATTGATAAATTTAACCTAATAAAAAAGTAAAACTTCTGCTCTGCAAGACACCGTTAACAGAATTAAGAGGTCAGAGACAGGGAGAAATATTTTAAAATTACACATCCAATAAAGAACTTTTATCTAGAATATATGAAGCACTTGGTGGTGCAGTACCTAAGGCCTTTAACTGCTAACCAGAAGGCTGGTGGTTCAAACCCACCAGCCACTCCTTAAAAGGAAGACTGGGCAATGTATTTCCATAGTGATACCACCTTGGAAACCCAAGGAAGGGTCGCTATGAGTCAGATGTGACTTGATGGCAGTGAGGTTTTTTTTT
>NW_006921906.1:730860-732772 GCF_000298275.1 Orycteropus afer afer
GAATGGGGCAGGGAAAATACAAGATAAGCCTGGAGCATCAAGTTAGTACCAGAAAAGAAGGAAATATTCACAGGAGGAGGGGAAGGAGGAGGGGGAAGAAGGGAGGAGGAAGGAGGAGGAAGAGGGGAAGAGAGATAGAGGGAGGAGGGGAGGAGGAGTTGGAGGTGTTGGAGGAGGAGTAGAAGAAGAAAGAGGAGGAGGAAGAGGAGAAGGAGAAGGAGAAAGAAATCAACAAAAAAGGGTGGGGACATATCTAAGGGACACAAGAGTCAAACTGTTAGAACTCCCAAAAGCCAAAGCTGGAACAGATTTTTGAGCAACAAAATAAATAACTACAGTATTGAATTATAATCCAACGAATAAAATAAATATGTATGTGTACATACTAGCATAAATAAATGGTTGAATAAATAAATACATGTGAAGAAGGAATAAACTTACTTCCAGAAGACTTCTAAATAACCTATGTAGATAATCCCCCCTTCAGGAAGTAGAGTTAAATTCTCCTCCCTTTGAATATAACTGAACTTAGTGCCTTACTTCCAACAAATAGAGTTTGGAAATGGGAAAATGGTAACTCTATGGTGGAGAAAAATGGCAGATACCATGTTAGCCAAATGATTAAGGTTAACTTCACCAGTGATAAGTCATATTACACACATTCTGATGTGATATGATGTGAAGGGCACTTTCCTTCTGCAGTATTCTTTTCAAAAATCTATGACCTTAGTCTAATCAAGAGAAAATGATAGACAAACTCAAATTGAGGGATACCCTACAGAATACCTGGCTAGTATTCTTCAAATCTGCCAAGGTCTTGAAAACAAGACTGGTAACTGGTTATAGGCTAGAAGAGATTAAGAAGATACAATGATTAAATATAATGTGGTATCCTGGTGTGGATCCTGGAATTGAAAATGGACAAAATTAGAAAAACTGATGAGTTCTGAAAATTGTCATTAGTTTAGTTAATATATTGTACCAATGTTAATTTCTTAGTTTTGACAAATGCTATGGGGGTATGTAAGATAGTAACATCAAGGAAGCTGGGTGAAGGGTGTATGGTGACTCTCTGTACCATCTGTGTAACTTTTCCATAAACCAAGATTATTCCAAGGAGTCCAGGTGGCTCAACAGTTAAGCATTCAGTTGCTAACCAAAAGGTCGGTGGTTCAAACCCATGTAGCAGGAAAAAGACGTGGCAATTGGCTCCCATAAAGAATACAGCCAAGGAAACCCTAGGGACACTCTGTCACATGGGGTCACTGTGAATCAAAATCAATTTGACAGCACCTAACCACAACAAAATTTTTGCAAAATAAAAAGTTCAAAAATCTGCTAACTAATGCATCTATTGATAGCCACATGTGCTAACAAAGAAAGTTAAGCAAATTGGAAACATTGTTGATTGGAAAATAAAAATGATGATCTCATCTCTAAGTTGGCCAACTCTTTTAAACTACTTTGTCAATGAAAACCCCAATAAACATCTTTGTGGCACAAAGCATTTTCCAAGTCACGCCTGTTTTCCTAAAGTAATTTCAAGGATTCTATTATTTAGTTAAAAGTCTAATTTTTATAAAATTAACCATATTGAGGATTTAATGTTTTTTTTAAATGGACTAGATTGGTGATATCCTATATCACTGAAACTGCCATATATTGCAATAAGGTGAAAAGAATGAATGTATGGATTATTCTCAAAAACACACACACACATACATACATCATATGAGGGTCATGTAAAGAAAGATAAGTTCTAAATACAACAACGTCATGATGCCTCAGAAACAACAGACCATCACAGTTCACACAAAGAAGCAGAATAAACTGGTAGAAATAAGGGAGCAGGATACAGACCCAGAACACATCCCTGAGGAAGAAGCAGCATTGGAACTCACTGATAAGGAAT
>NW_006921906.1:732872-751999 GCF_000298275.1 Orycteropus afer afer
AAAAAAAAAAAAAGAAAGATAAGGACACAGAGCCATACTATGCAAATATCACTAGATAAAGAATCAAACTACTAAACTCACTTATACATTTACCTACGTGGAACAGCCAGCCACAAAACTAAGACCAATACAGAGGATTAAACAAATTGAACACAAACTTAGCTATCTCTATGATGGCAATGATGGCAGCAGTGGCTTTAAATGTATACATTGTTTTTAACCAATGTTTTTCAAAGTGTTTTCCCCACTACTAGCCTGGAAACCACCTGAGAGTACATTAAAATGAAATTTTCTGACCCTTCACTCTAGATTTGCTGAATCAGATTGGGGTGGGCGGTGAGGGGCTAGGAATCTGAATTTTCATACAGTCCTCAGGTGACCATAATGCCCACTTTAGAAACAAAAACATAAACAAAAAACAGTTGCCTTGGAGTCAATTCCAACTCACGGTGGCGCCATGTATGTCAGAGTAGAACTGTGCTCCACAGGGTTTTCAGGAAGTAGATTGTTAAGCCTTTTTCCTGAGGCGCCTCTGAGTGGATTGGAACCTTCAACCATTTGATTGGCAGCGGAGCACATTAACTGTTCACACCACGAGGAGATCCACTAAATGCCCACTAAAATGTGAAAAAAAAAAAAAAGAAAGTAGGTAGCCCTCAACTACATCATAGCAAAGAACTGGTCTTTTTCAGTTCTAAAAGTGTCTAAACCATCTACATTGACTTTCTCCATTTGTCATTTGAAACAAACCCACATATCATAATTTCATACCTTGTCAACAACATACTTTTTTCTAGAGTTTTGTAGGATTTCAGTGTGTCCGTTTGACAGTGGTGAGTAGCCACTGAAAAGGAGAGTAGCCCATCCTCACAAAAGAAAGGACACTTTGATCAAGATTCTAAGCCACCATATAGATTACTTCCGCTGAAATAATAAGAAAAAGAAGAAAACAAAATTTTCTTTAAAACATTTAAGTTCATACTTTTTACTGGGTATTTATTTATGTTTATAGTTTCCATTGCCCTGAGGCTCTGGAATCAGACTGTCAGGATTCGAGCTTAAGTTCTGCCAATTTCTAATCATTATTTCAACTTCTCTGTGCCCAATTGTCCTGTCTGTAAAACAGAATGCTAACAGTACCTACTTCAATAGGGTGGCTATGAAGACCAAAGGGAATAATACGTGTAGATTATTGGAAGAGTGCTTGGCACATAACACGTAGGGGTCACTACTATGACCATTATTATTATCATCATGGTGAAGAAAATGAAGCTTTAGACAAAAAACAGGCAGGTTTGGTAGTTATTTTGGTAAAGAAACATGAGGCTATTCGGCAGAAAGTTTTATTTGCCAGAAAGGTCTGGGGATATTTTCTAATTAGAGTACGGGTTCTTAGTCCAAGATTTTAGGGGGTTTGATAATCACTTGTAAGTGTGTACAAATTGGTGGTACTCTTGTGCATTGTTCTGGTTAGCAGTCAGATGCTTCAGGCACTGCGCCACCAGAACTTCTTAGAGGATAAATTCCTTAAACTTAACTGAATTCTCAAAAGAATCTGGGATTTGCAAAATGTCAAGAACTGCTCCGCTGGAGCCTGCTAAGCTCAGGTGGCACTGTGGTTAAGGCATTGTGTTGCTAACCAAAAGGTCAACGTTTGGAACCCGCTAGCCACTCCATGAGGGAAAGATATGGGCAGTCTGCTTCCATAAAGACTTGGAAACCTTATGGGAGTCGCTATGAGTAGGAATCTACTCAATGGCAGTGGGTTTGTCTTTTACATAAGCTAATGTTAGGCAGCTCTCTTGCAGGGCTGTGTATCCACCCGGAGGCAGGTGGATGGATGTGACACTAGTCCTTAAGGTATCCTTCATGCCACATGAATTTTGCACGGGGTCTTTTTAAATTGTTTTTATTCCTATTCTTTGATATTTGTCAACTGTGTAGCCGGAGTTCTCCAATACTTTAAAAGACGTCAGTCACGGTTCAGGGCAGTAGAGCAACATTTGTTACTTCACAAAACACAAATTGGCTAAACTTTGTAGTACCTTTAGAATTACTTCAGCTATTCAAGCTCTAGCCCTAGAAGAATCTCTGTGTGTATTAATACTTAGCCCCACCCATTGTATCTCTGGTGGCTAAGACATTCAGCTGCTAAACAAAAGGTTGCCAGTTCAAACCCACCAGCCTCTCCACAGAAGAAAGATGAGGCAATCTGCTTCTGTAAAGATTTACAGCCTAGAAAACCCAATGGGGTCGCTATAAGTCAGAAACAACTCCATGACAGTGAATTTTGACTGTATTTTTGCTGCTTTTATTTCCTCGCAAGTGCCCACCCATTGGCAGATTTTTTTCTTTGCCAACTCCTTTGCAAACCTTCCTCATTTTTATACTCATATGTCAGCATGTCATGTTATAGCCATTTCCATTTTTTTTTTCTTTAGTCCAAGATAAATGTAGAAAGAACTTGGACTGTGGCTGAACTCTCCTTAACTTCTTGAAAGGAAAATGTCTGTGTGGCATGACTTTTTCCATCCTTTAATCCAAATGTGCACTCCCAGAATAAGGAAAATCAGAAACCTAGAAGACTTGCAACTGCTGGCTTCTGTCAATGGCAATATGGCTGTTACTGTGTGCCAGATAACAGGGTATGAGGTATAACCAAAGGACCTCTAACCTCGAGTGCATCGCCCAAAAGGAGAGGCCCCACCTTTACTGGAATCCTGATGATGTTACCCCTACTAAGTGGGAAAGAAATCTTACAGGAATAATTCTAAGGTTCTTGATTCCTTGGCTGTCGTTTGTTTATTGTATCTGAGGTTTGCAGTCGTTTGTAAGCCTGTGTTTAAAATTCCAGTTAACGTTTATCTCCGTTCTCAATGCTGGCAGGCTTTCATGGTGAGAATGGAATTGTCTGGTGACCTTTAGAACGTAATTTAGATTCAGAAAAATCACAATGATGAGTCTGGATTCTTGATGTTTATAAATTAAAGGCAAACTATTTATAAACAAATAATAAAAGCAATCAAAATGATTAAAAAAACAAAAGCAAAAATGGGGAGATCCTTGAAAAGTAGTGTGATATCTTCTTTTACAGATTAGGAAACTGGTGCTCTGAGTTACCTCCTTGAATTTTAATGTGGAGCACAAATGTGGCTCAAATGTTTGTTGAGTGAGTATTTGTGATTAAGTGACTTGCTCAAAGAAAGATTTCTACCTGGCACCTAGTCAGAGCTTAATATTGAGTGGATAAAGTTAACAAAATGTATCTATAAAATCATGGTTAGACCAGTCACGGTCTTTTTAATTGCTTCATGAATGTAAAAGCTAGACAATGAAAAAGGGACAAAAGAATTGATGCATTTGAATTGTGGTGCTGCCAAAGAATATTGAATATGACATGGACTGCCAAAAGAACGAACAAATCAGTCTTAAAGGAAATAGAAACAGAAATGAGGATAGCAAGACTTCAGCTCTCTTACTTTGGACATTTCATCAGGAAAGACCAGTTGCTAGAAAGAGACATCATACTTGTCAAGCAGGGTCAACGAAAATGAGGGAAACCCTCAATCAGACAAATTGACACAAATAGTTAATTCATCCAACAGACCAACAATCATGAAGATGATGCCGTAATGGGCAACGTTTCATTCTGTCATACTTAAGGTCACTTTGGGTCAGAGTCTATTGGACAGCACCTAAGAAGACACCTAACAACAAAAGTTCTCTATTTTAGTCAGAGGTGCAACTCCACATAAACCCAGCCGATGTCACTGTAAAACAACAACTCCAGTCATCGCTTTCCTTTCTGCACAAAGCAATCACCAAATACAACTCTAAGCAAGGACAGTGTGTTATTGCTGTTGACCAATACCCTTCGTACAAATTCACTGGGAAGTGTACTTTTGTATTCACAGTGACCGTGATTAAGGACATTCTTTCCCCTGTAGAAATGGCCATTTACTTTACAATCTTTTCTTCTCCCTGCTTTGGTCAGAGTCTCTTATCCCTCCCAAACCTCTGAGGTATGAAGGCCACTTCCCCACTTCTCCTACATTCAGTGGGTAATCAGACTTGATTTCATAAGATACACCATCAAGTCAAGCCCTTATTTTATAGCTACAGCCCATACATATGGACATGGCACAGAGTTTTATACTTTGCTTTACATATCTCTATGGATTTTGACAAACTACAACACCAGATACAAATTTAGATTTCTACAGAGTTTGTGCCATTGATGAGGTTACATGAGAACAGCTGAGGATTCAAGATTGTCTAGAAATTCTGTATACTAACCCTGATGTAGGAGCAGTGTCTAAGGCATTTGACGGCTAACCAGAAGGTTGGTAATTCAAACCCACTATCCACTTTGGCTCTGGTAACATAGTGGCTAAGACACTTGCCTGCTAACCAGACTTCCGTAGTGATACTGCCTCGGAAACCCAAGGAGGGGTCGCTATGAGTCGGGTTTGACTCGACGGCATATAACAACAACAACAACAATCCACTTTGGCAGAAGGAAGATGGGGCAATCTATTTCTATAAAGATTTACCATTTTGGAAACCCAGTGGTGATTGCTATGAATCGGAATCAACTCAATGGTAGTGAGTTTGGTTTTCTTTTGGTTAACCCAGATGTGGTAATAATGTTCAATATTAACTCAACCAAGCATTCTATTAATGTCAAGAATCCTGGGTGCCTCCAAGGGATTCTATTTCTAATTTCATTTGGTGACTTGGAGAAACTCTTGCTCCTTTATATTTTTTTCTTTTACTAGTAACTCAGTCAGTGAAGAATTTAAAACTCCCATGTATCATTAATACACAGTTCATGCATTTTTTTTTCTGGCCATTAGTATCTCCACTACAACGTAACACACTGCTGTGGAGTCGGATCCGACTCATAGTGACCCCTCCTTGGGTTTCTGAGATGGTATCACTACAGAAGTAGATTGCCCAAACTTCCTTTCGAGGAGTGGCTGGTGGGTTTGAAGCACCAGCCTTCTGGTTAGCAGTCAAATGCCTTAGACACTATGCCACCAGAGCTCCCAGTATCTCCACTAACCAATGGGAAAAGGCAGGCAAAGAAGAAACCCAAATCTTCCCGTCCTCCTTATTTTTTTTAAAGACAGTTCTTATGAAAAAAAAAAAAATTTCAAGGGAGAAGATGTTCAAACGAATGCCAAAAATGAGGTTTGGGATTTCTGTGGGTTTAAACTGGTTATGTTTCTCTTGTGCCCTGCATCAAAGGATAATCAGAATTAATTTAGTTTTCTGTGTCAGGAAACTAGCAACTAGCTTTGGGATTATTATGGGCTCTTTTGGGAGCTTAACTGAAGATACTTAGTTGGGGTAGGGGAGAATTTGGTTCCATATATTTTAAAGACACTTTCCTTTGTACCAATTTCCACATAAAAAAGTAAAAATATCCTTTTAACTATAAAAAATGTGTTTATCTTGGTTTCTTCCCTTAAAAAAAAATGCTACAACATTTCCACAAAACAGTATTTCTCACTTTTGGTGGGTTTGGATGGCTCAGGTTTGGCTTTTTCCCTTTTGTTTGGAAACATATAAGATCTACATGGTCCCTGGGTGGTGAAAGCAGTTTGTGTTCAGCTACTGGCTTAAATGTTGATGTCCAAACCCACCCAGCAGCTCCACCGAAGAAAAGTCAGGCAACCTCCTTTCTTACAAATTATAGCGAAGAAAACTGTATGTAACACGTGGGGCTGCCAAGAGTCAGAATTGACTTGATGGCAACAGGTTTGGTTTAGGTCGTGGTGGTCATGCACATGCATGCCAGTATAGAGCGAAGGCTGAGGATACTTGAATGTCCGTGAATTTTGCAGTGTTTGGAAAGCCTGAGCCTTTTTAAAAATGTAAGAACGTTTTGAAATGCTGAATTTACTTGGCTTAGAAAATCCAAGAACTAAATTTGTATTTCAGCATCACCCCTCCCACCTTCTGCAGCCCTGAGTCCTGGAGAGGAACCAGGGAACTCATGTGAATCCGCTAGAGAGCTAGGCTGGCACCAGCCTCCATTTCCATAACCTCAGGCAAGGTGAAGAAGAGCGCAAGGCCTCTGAATCTGTGACAGATTGTGAGATGGAAAATCAAATGCTGGCTTCACCCCTGCCCCTCAGGAAAATATTCGTAGAGCTGAGAGATTCACTGCCCCGAGGGAATATTTCTTGCCTTAGAGACAAAGTCCAAGTGGTGGCTTTATTTTTCAATGTCTGAAATAACCTCACAAAGTCAGGCAAAGAAGAGTATCTCAATCTTTAGTTCATATTCTTTGCATGGTACCTTATACTTTCTGGCTGTGCAATAAATCTATTTTTTAAATTAGTTTCGGTGTTTAAGGAGTTGGAATATCATAAAATGTCTTGCTTTCCAGATACTGTTGTATTGTTAAACTAAACTCACTGCCGTCGAGTCGAACCTGACTCATAGTGACCCTCCTTGGGTTTCTGAGGCGGTATCACTACGGAAGTAGGTTCCCCAACCTTCCTTCTGAGGAGTGGCTGGTGGGTTTGAACCGTCAGCCTTCTGGTTAGCAGTCAAATGCCTTAGGCACTGCGCCACCAGAGCTCCTTGTGTTGTTGTTAGATGCCGTCAATTCTATTTCTACTCATAGTGACCTCATGGGACAGAGTAGCATTACGCCATAGGGTTTTCTTTGCTGTAATTATTAAAGGATCAGATGGCCAGGTCTTTCTGCTGTTGAGCAGTTGGGTGGGCTCAAACTGTTGACTTTTTGGTTAACAGCCAATTGCTTAACCCTTGTGCCACCAGGGTTCCTTTTCAGATACTAGTTTAATCACATACAGGGATGAAATTGAAGCAATTCTTTAACATGCACGTTTCTGTTTTGGATGAATGTATGCTAACATGGTTTTGTTTCATTTGAGGTCTATGTACTCTGCAGCATGTATGGCATATTTGGCAATAATGAATGTATTACTTAATTCCCTATTTGGAGATAAAAGGACAAATGATTTGGTGTGAGGAACTGTACTGAGGAACAATGTGGATTATATTTTACTTTATAATAAAGTACCAGCCCTTGCATTTGTGGGGAAAAAAGATTTATTAGTTTTCTTTTATGATGCCAGCAGGGTTTCTTGGAGTGAACAATATCTTAAGAGTTTTAAGGGTTGGGGATCCAAGAGTATAAGTAATGGCCTAGGAGCTTTGACAGAGCTAACTGCTTCCTTTCCTTCATAAAACTACTATCTACATCAATCTGTGTTTATTTTTCTTCTGCTTTTTAATTTGCTTAATGGACTTCAGCTGAAGACTTTCCTTAGCATCTGAGGAAAGTAAAGTCTAATAAACCCCAAGGATTTAATTGTCATAGTTCAGCACTGCTTTGGATTATTTTGTCTGACTTTCATCTTTCCTACTGCAGAAACAATGGCTACAGAGAGCACTGTGGTCCTAACCCCACAGCTGGGGAGCCTGGGAAGCAATAACTTGACAAGTCATGCTTCTTTACTTTCCTCTTTCCTTCTCTCTCCCTTTCTCTCTTCTTTTGTCTGTTTCGTCTCAGTTGCCTTCTACCTCTTTCAGTCCTTTATGCTCTTTTATCTGGTGCTTCTTCACTTTTGTGTTGGTGGTTCTGTGGTAGAATTCTCACCTTCCATGCAGGAGACACAGGTTCCATTCCTGGCCAGTTCACCTCATGTCCAGCCACCACCTTTCTGTCAGTGGAGGCTTGTGTGTTGTTCTGATGCTGAATAGTTTTCAGTGGAGCTTCTAGATGGAAATAGGAAGAAAGGCCCTAACAAGAAAGGCCTGGTGATCTACTTCCAAAAATGAGCTAATGGAAACCCTCTGGAACATACCAGAACACTGTCCAGTCCCCAGGGACAATGTGGATGGCCAGGGCCAGGCAGCATTTCACTCCATTGTGCCAGGTATTGCCTACTCAATGACCCTTACAAAAACAAAAAAACAAACAAAAATACCAAATGCACAGCTATTGAGTTGATTCTGACTCATATCCAACTCATAGTGACACCTGTTGGGTTTCTGAGGTGGCAAATCTTTACAGAAGTAGATTACCTTATCTTCCTTCCATGGAGAGGCTGGTGGGTTTGAACTGCCAACCTTCTGGTTAGTAGTCAAATCCTTAGGCACTATGTCATCTGAACTACTTTACTTAATGATAAACAAAAACCAAACTCACTGCTGTGGAGTCAGTCCCAACTCATAGCAACCCCTCCTTGGGAAGTAGATTGCCTAGTCTTCCTTCCGAGAAGTGGCCGGTGGGTTTGAACTGCTACCCTTCTGGTTAGCAGTCAAATGCCTTAGGCACTGTGCCACCAGAACTCCTTATCCAATGATCCAACAAAAAAAACAAACTCACTGCTGTCAAAATGGATCTGATTCACAGCGACCCCTCTTTGGGTTTCCTAGCCAACAACAATTCATCTAATACTTTTTTGTTGTTGTTGTGATTTGGATGAAAGTTTACAGAGCAAATTCATTTTCCAGACAATGGTTCATACACATTTTTAGGTAAGATTTACTTTTAATGTATGTATTGTATTTTTTTTAATTTTCCTAGTCATGACTGCTATCCAGAAAGCTGGCAGTTCAAACCCACCAGCCACTCCTTGTAAGGAAGGTTGGGCAATCTACTTCCGTAGTGATACCGCCTTGGAAACCCAAGGAGGGGGTCACTATGAGTCGGGTCTGACTCGATGGCAAACAACAACAGCAACAACAGTCATATCTTGAGGGCACATAACAACAGTAAGTCATGTCCAAAGTCGTCCAGTGCCTCTATCCTCCTCTGAAGTTCCTGGGTTGTGCAAAAGGTTAACACACTCGACAGCTAACTGGAAGGTTGGAAGTTTGAGTGCACTGAGAGGTGCCTGGAAAGAAAGGCCTGACTTTCTTCTGAAAAGTCAGCCATTGAAAACCCTATGGGAACTGTTCTACTCTGACACACATGGCATCACCATGAGTCAGCATCGACTCAGTGGCAACTGGTTCTGGTACTGGTACTGTATCCTCCTCCCAAACAACAGAGGTGATGGCTTATAGGTTATCATGCTTTACTTCCTGTCCACCTTATCTCCCCCATCTTCACATTATTACTAGCGGACTTTTAGGTCTATCTTTTTAAAGACAAAATGCAATTAATTATTAGTATTGAACTATCAGCAGTTATTTCATCAACATATTTTTTGCTAAAGAATATATTCCTTAAAAATTCTAACAGAAAAGATCCATGGATAATTAACTCTCCAAGTGTTAATGTGTTTGAAAACGACTTTATCTTTCCCTCATGATTGAATGATATGTCATTATGGTAAAGGCTGACAATTATCGTCTCTATTACTTTGAGGATATGACTCCACTATCTACTGATATCGGTTTTTGGTGAGATGTCTGTTGTTATCTGCAAATGATAGGTTTTAAGGCAACTTCTATGATCTTGCCTCTTGGTGCTCTGCTTTGATATAATCCTCTTCCTTTGAATGTGGGTAGGACCTGACTTGCTTCTAACCTATGGAATATGGCAAGAGTGTTGGGATGTCACTTCTGTGATTATGTTGTTACATGAGACTCTGTTTTGCTATTCTGACTGGCTGTGGAGCCTTGCTCTCCTTCCTGACCTTGAAGAATCAAGTAGCCATGAGTTCGACAATTGCAAGGAAACGTATCCTACCAACAACCCGAGCAAGCTGGGAAGCTGACCTTTCCCAGTTCATCTTCCTGATGAGAACCCAATTCTGGCCAACACCTTGATTGCAGCCATGCTAAGAACCCAGCTAAGCCATGTCCAAATTCTTGACCCACAGAGACCGTGAGATCAGAAATATATGTTGTTTTAAGCTGCTAAGGTTATGATAATGTTTTATGCAACATAGCAAACTAACACAATTCCCTGCTGTCACTCATTTATAGGTAATCTGTCATTGCTTCCCCATAACTTCAAAAGATTTTTCTTTTTCCTTGATGTTCTGCAGTTTTGCTACAAGTGTCTAGGTGTCATTTTATTTATTTATTTTTATCCTTCTCCACATATATGCATGACATATATGAGAACTCTTTTCCTCCCCCCTTCAATTCAAGAAAATCCTCAGCTATCAGGTCTTCAAAAATTGCTGCTCCACCCTTCTGTATGTTCTCTACTTCTGGAAACTCCTGTTGTGGGACGTCTCAATTTGTCCTCCATGTTGCTTGGCTTCTCTTCCATGTTTTGCATTTCTGTGTCTGTATGTGCTTCATTCTAGATCAGATACTCTGCACAAAATTATAGTGCTCTAATTCTGCGACTGTGTGACACAGACATTTTGTGTTCAACTGCTGACCTAGAGGATGGCAATTCACACCCACCTACCCGTACCATGGAAGAAAAATCCTGGTGATCTGCTTTCAGTAAGATTATAGCCAAGAAAACCCTATTCTACTCTGCACACAGTGCCACTGTGGATCAGAATGGACTCAACAGCAACTAACAACAACAAATGACCAATCTAGTATTTATCATCCCTTTTTTCATTTTAAATTTCAGATAATATAGTTTTGCTTGAGTTATAATACCTACCTTATATAATTTCCCCTTTTCTGAAGATTCTTATATATACATTTCTGTTTTGTTTGTTTGTCTGTCTCAGAATGTCTTGTTCCTACTTTAGTTTTCAAGCTTCCTGGGAGAAATATTTATGTGTGTGTGTGTGTACGTGTATGTGCACACATGTATGTAGTGTATATGTGTCTATGTACATGCATGCATGCTTTCCATTCCTTTCTCCATGTTAATGTCTCTATCTGGGTATTTTAAAGTTTCTCCCGTCTCACCAGGGTCCCCACTTCAGAATGAGTTCATCTACTGGTGTCTGCTATGGGGATGGTAAGGGCTTGTTCACCTGACTGGGCAGTTGCCTCCACTCTCTCCCCCACAGTAGGCTGCAGCCATTTGTGGTTTAACAGCCCAGCATGAAGACCCCAGTGAAAATAGTGAGCTCCATCTTAGACCCTAGTTAAATGCATGGTTAAATCTTGAAGCCCAGTATGAGACCTTAGTTCCCACTTATTGCTGCCCTTTTCTGTTCTAATCAGGGTCCATGGAGTCATTTATCTTGTGTTTTCAGCATAATTTTTTTTTATTATTAATGTGTTTTACTCTGTTAATGCTGTATGTTTGAAATGTAGGCAGAGGATTCACATACAAAATCATAGCATTATCTTGGTTGGAAATTCCAGGGATCACCATTGTTAAATTTTCTTCCTGTCATATTTGATTGATAAAGAATATTTTTATATCAATTGCATTCATCTTTGAATGACTAACCAAACTCTCTTTGCCACTGTTTTAAAAGGCAATATACGAAGAAGCCTTGAAGATCGGCCTTGTTATGTTACAGTCACACCTCGCCAAAGTAGTGTATTATTTGGGTTTATCAGCCTCCTTAATAGTCAGATGTGATACTGAATTATATTCAGATTAAAACAAAACAACAGCAACTAAAAACAATAAAATTAAACGTAGTTCAGTGGAAGCCAATTTCAAAATAGCACTTGCAGACTCTGAACTGGTGTCTGAAAGAGAAGCTACATAAGGGTTTGAGCTGTGGAAGCATTAGAAGGTAAAGTAAATGCAGGAGAAAGTATGAGACTCTGGGTCCAAGAGAGCTGGATATGAATTCCAGCTCCTGCCTTTACTACTTGTATAATCTTGGGCTCACTGTGCCTCAGTTCCCTCATCTATAAGGTGGAGAAAATAATAGAACCTCTTTTATAGAGTTGTGAGCCTCAGCTGAGTCAATCCATGTGGCATGGCCAGACATATAGTAAGTGCTCAGTAAAGGCAGCCATTGTTATTAAAGCTGCATTGGCCATTTTGAAGAGGAACACAGACATTGATTGGGATGTGTAGGAGCTGGTTATCTGTTAAAAAGAATCAATCTCTTTGTCATCTAGCTGGGTTTTGTGCATCTGTAGATGTGTGCTAAGGTTTGTGACCTTCATTATCTTCAATTTGGGGTTTTGCTCAAACTAATGCAAAGGGATATTAACCTCAGGATCTGTAAAGACAACAATAGCAACAACAAAAAATCCAGATGCTGTGAAGTTGATTCTGACTCCTGGTAACCACATGTGTGTCACAGTGAAACTGTGCTCCATGGGGTTTTCAATGGCTGATTTTTCAGAAGTAGATCACCAGGTCTTTCTTCTGAGGCACTTCTAGGCGCTATCCTTTCTGTTAGCAGCTGTTTGCACCACTCAGGGTCATCCACACTCAGTGTGGATGAGATCCTTGCACAGACTAGGAGCTCAACCCAATTACAGAGGGTACATTTTGTTTGTGATATAAACTCTCGAGTAACCGCAATTGCAAAATTTAAGTATGAGGCAGTCTTGGTTTGAGCCCTTTGGAAGATTATTGTTCTTGATACTAGGACTTCTCCCTCCCATGTTGTTCTCTTTTGCCTGAAAATTTTCATCATTAAGATGGTATGTCTGGGCCTTTTATCCTGACATACACTTATAAAGTCCTAAGAGAAAAACTTGCCTTTGGGGACATTAAGACATAAAACATGAAGACTGCTCAGCATCTCCCTCCACCCCCAGGGACTAAGGCTCTGTCTTTGCTCTTTTTCATTTCCGCACCATGCCAGGTCCTCAGGAAAACACTGGAGTAAACAAAGCCTTCCTCTGCTGTAATTATTCAACTCCACAATATTTGTTCTTTTCAAAATGCACTACTTTTTCCTAATGGACTCTTCACTTTTTTTTTTTTTTAACTGTACATAGATGGTTCTTAACCTTTCTGTGTTGTCTCCTCTGAGAATTAAGTGAAAACCATGCCCAAGAACAATGCATATTCATGCATCAACATATAAACCCTCAAGGGAGTTCACCCCTAAAGCTTGACATAGACCCCACATTAAGGGTCTCCATGTTAGATGGCTGTCAAAACATTTTTCACTTGACAAATCCTGGTTCATTTCTGCTTTCCCAAAGAAGCTGAAATCATTTAGCTCCTATATACTTCCCTGTTCCAATGGATTATAAATGAGATCTTAGGTGTCTGAATCAATCGGTGGAAAATGTTTCACTGCCAATTAAATACAAACTGAGGAAAACCAGAAGGAGCTTCTGTGAAATTGAAAATGCATTTGTCATCTTATTTCTTAGGCAATGATTTCACCCATTCAAGGATAAATCTGCTGAATTTAACATGCCTTCATCATGGATCCTAACATTTTGAAGAGAAACTCAAACTACTCCAAATCCTAAAACTACAACTTCCCTTTCAAAAACATGTAAAAGGCTTAGATCTGTGTCATTGCTTTATTTTCCTTCAGATATTTGATGTTCTCATATCAATACTTTCTTTCAAATGGATAGATTTTGACTTATGGCCAAGAGTGACATTGTGTTACTAGAAGCATAAAGTCATTTTATCTCAGATGTTTTCTTCTCAATGTTTTATCACAATACACATTTGTAGACTCACTCACTGCTGTTGAGTCGAACTCAACTCATAGCAACCCCTCCTTGGGTTTCTGAGGTGGTATCACTACAGAAGTAGATTGCCCAACCTTTCTTCCAAGGAGTGGCTGGTGGGTTGGCACCGCCAGCCTTCTGGTTAGCAGTCAAATGCCTTAGGCAGTATGCTACCAGAGTAGAAGAACTCATTATTTTGAACTACAACATGAACAAAGAGTAGGGGGATCTCACATCATTAATTTAATTCCATTGTTCTTTCATGCTATCTAGAGGGGAGCTATGGTGACATAGTGCCTAAGGCACTTGACTGCTAATCAGAAGGCTGGCGATTCAAACCCACCAGCCACTCCTGGAAGGAAGGTTGGGCAATCTACTTCTGTAGTGATACTGCCTTGGAAACCCAAGAAGGGGTCGTTATGAGTTGGATCCTACTCGATGGCAATAGGTAGAGTGGAGGCCCAGAAAACTGACTACTATCTTTGTGGTAAATGTTGAAATGTAAAGAGTGGTGGGATCATATTCATCTTCCAAATGTCCCCAAGTCTAGAAATTAATAATCATGATTTACAAGAATCTCAATGGTATTGTCCTTAGCTGGACAACATAGACCTGGTCCTAGGTAGAATTATCTAGTTGGCAGTTCTCTTGCTTTCTAACCATCTGCTTTTTCCTTTGTTGTTGTTGTTATAATATGCCATTGAGTCGATTTCAACTCATAGAGACCCCTTTGGGTTTCTGAGACAGTATCACATCGGAAGTAGATTGCCCCATCTTCCTTCTGAGGAGTGGCTGGTGAGTTTGAACTGCCAGCCTTCTGGTTAGCAGTCAAATGTCTTAGGCATTACACCACCAGAGCTCCTACTTCTTCCTTTAAGGATATCTAATTCCATCCCACTTACTGGAAAGTATTCAGCATCCTAAAGTAGTTTCTGGGTGGTGCAAGTGGTTAACATGCTCAGATGCTAACTGAAAGGTTGAAGGTTCAAGTCCACACAGGGGCACCCCAAAGGAAATTCTGGTGATCAACTTCCCAAAAAATAAGTCATTGAAAACCCTATAGAGTGCAGTTCTACTCTGACATGCATGGGGTTGTCATGAATCAGAATTGACTTTGATGGGGACTGGTTAATTATACCCTCACTGTCCAAGCTGCCTGTGCTATATTCTCCCGACCAGACCCACAAGCCTCAGAAGAGACATATTCTTTGAATCTTTGCCTTAACTTAAACAATATCAAAATTGACTTGTCTCTGCCCTTTCCTCCAAGGTCTGTTCTCTGTGGGGTTTAAGGTGAGTAATGGTTCACTGGATTTGGTCCCTTGCAAATAAAGTATGTGCGTTTTGGAATGAGTCTTTTATGATTTGATCTTATGAGAAAGAGAAGTATTGCAAATTACAGACCCCAAAATGGAGCAGTGTGGGAGAGATTTTGATTACAAAGGAACTCAAATAACTTAACATATAGAAAAGAAGGCTATTGATAGGGTCCTTGGTGACATTTTCTTTCTTTCTTTTTAAAATTATGATCTGGGTGAAAGTTTACAGAGCAAATTCTTTTTCCATCCAACAGTTCATACACATTTTGTTTTGCCACACTGACTTCATTCACCATAATGTAACAGCTCCCTTCCACTTCTTCCCAGTGGTTACCTTTTCCCTGTGTTCTTCTTTGCAATGCATTCTTGCCCTCTGAACTGTCTGCCTGTGCAAATGCTGCCTTTCTGATCTCCCATGGTTGGTTGTTCTAAGGAGTGTACCTACTGGTGTAATTGTTTACCTTATAGGCCTGTCTACTCTTAGGCTGGAAGGCCTGGAAATGTTTTAACTTCCAGGCCAGAAGGGTGACTAAGAACCATAGTCTCAGGAGTTTTACCAGTTTCTATCATACCAGTAAGCCTTTTTTATGATTTTGGGGTTTGTTCCACATTTTTCTCTCACTCTATTCAGGCTCTCCTATTTTGATCCCTTTCTAAGAAGTTGCAATGGTAGCTGGGCACCATCTAGTTCTTCTGGTCTTAGGGTCATGTAGGCTGAGGTTCATTCACATGGTCTGCTAGTCCCTTGGACTAATTGTTTCCATGTGACTTTGATTTTCTTCTTTCTTCTTTGTTCCAGATGAGCTTGGTGACATTTCTTAAAGATTCACTGTCTTAGTTATCTAGAGCTGGTGTAACACAAAGACCACAAAAAATAAAGAACAGAACTTTATTTTCTCCCAGTTCTGCCAGCTAACAGTCCAAATCAGGGTTTCCGCCATATTGATCCCTTTCTTGTTGGTAGCCCCAGGCGTTTGTTGGTTTTAGGCTTGTAGATGATCCTCACAGGATGTCTGCCTTCCCCAGTTTATGTGTGGCTTTGTGTCTCATCTCTTCTTTATGTAACTCACAAGTGATTAGATTTAGAATCCATCCTATTCATTAATTAAAATGAAAAATAAAACCCTATTTCCAATTGAAGTTACAGTCAAAGGTACAAGAGCCAGGAACTCAACACATATTTTTTCAAGACACAATTCAATCCATAATCCCCACCTTTTTGACGAAAGTTTTCTTAATCTTGACTGGACATTAGCTAAACTATTCAAGTCACTTGAAAAGCAGTTGAATATACATAGCATTTGGCAGCAGATATCATAGCAGATACAGAGTCCAGCATGAAAGCCAGTCCTGCATTGATAGACAAATGGTTTATCAACCATGGTGTCAAAACAGAACATCTGAGCTTTCCAGAATAAAAGTAACATTTTTACATCTTACCTGTCTAAGTTGATGAATGTGCTAGCCAGGGATTTCTGGGGAGTGAGTAAGAAGAAAGATTTCAAATATTGGGAAGTTCCCAGCTATTCCCTAATATAGATTAACTCTTGTACCAACTTTCTATGAAGACAATTTGGCAAAAAAGCCCTGTTGCTTTTCTTCTTCTTCTTCTTTTTTAATTCTATAGCCTGTTTTGAGGGATATAAGAACACATGGACATATTCATAGAATCCATTTTCAGTGTAGGCAAAGATACCTTGATATTTTATCAATCCCTTATAGAAAACCAAAACCCAAACAAAAAAAAACTCATTACCATTGAGTGGATTCTGACTCATAGTGACCCCCATTGGGTTTCTGAGGCTGTAAATTTTTACAAAAGTAGATTTTCCCATCTTCCTTCTGCAGAGCTGCTAGTAGGTTTGAACCGCCAACCTTTTGGTTAGCAGTCAAATGCCTCAGGCACTATGCTACCAAAAACCAAAAAAATACCCAAACTCACTGTCGTTGAGTAGATTCTGACTCACAGCAACTCCCATTGGGTTTCTGAGGCAGTAAATCTTTATGGAAGTAGATTGCCCAGTCTTATTTCCACAGAGTGGCTGGTAGATTTGAACCACCAACCTTCTGGTTAGCAGTCAGATGCTTTAGGCACTGTGCTACCACAGCTCCTTACTACACCACCAGACGTCCTAAATTCAAGAGGTTAATAAGACTCTATATATTTTCGTGGGAGCTCTGGTAGCATAGTGGCTAAGACACTTGCCTGCTAACCAGACGGCTGGCGGTTCAAACCCACCAGCCACTCCTCGGAAGGAAGGTTGGGCAATCTTGCTTCTGTAGTGATACTGCCTCGGAAACACAAGGAGGGGTCGCTATGAGTCGGGTTTCACTCGACGGCACATAACAACAACAATGTAATTTCGTAAAAGCCAGTAATGATACTTTTAAGCTCATTGTCTCCTTCAGATAGATCTCAGAGCCTATTTTACTTTGAAAAAAGAGAAATATTTTATTTTCTGGGAGCCTGTTATGAAATTCCTTGCATTTAATAGGAGTTGAAAGCAGTTTCTGTGGGAAATCCATGAGTTTCTCTTGCTTCAATGTTTGTGAGGAAGGACTTTGTAGGGTTCCCAGGCCGAAACTCTCAATTTGCATTTTGGAAATATAAACAAAACAAGGAGAAAAATGAAAATGGGCCTCAGGACTTATGAACAAAACAAGATACACACACAAACACACGAATACACATGCACACACACAAATTAAGCTAAGTCAGGCTTGATGCTGTGTTTGGCTCATTGCAAAGATTCATGACTATTGTTTGTGCTTTGAAAATAGATCCTTTTTCTCAGGCATGCAACATTTAATACTGAGGGAGCTTAGAGCACTCATCATTTCATCAGTCAACTAGCACATGCTCCCCATTGTTGGCTGGTGTAAAGAGAATGGAGCAGTCTCATCTTTGTTGCTGTTTTGGAGACACTGTGAACATACTTTTTCAATAAAAACCACACCATGTAGCTTGCTGGGTCAATAGTGGAGTAGAAGAAACATTTCATTTGGCAGACAAAGTGGCCAAAAGACTCCAGATTGTGTTAGAGTCAGAGCAAAGTAAACGGTTTGTTTTAATTAGACTATTTGTGCTCTCTAAACACTTTTCTTGCTTCCTTTAATTTGATGAAAATTGTCCCCTTGTCCTCTAGTGTTTCTCTGTGTTTTCCCATTTACTACTGGAATATTTTTCAAATGAATGTAATTTTTGTGTTTGTACTTTTAAAAATATAGAAAGAAGATTCTGTGCAGTACTTCTGAGCATACTCATTTCTGTCTCAGAGCAGAAAAAGGTACAGATGCTTTTCACCGGAGGGTGAAGCATATGCCATTAAAATTCCTGACAGCTCAGCATATGATAATGAGCATAGCCAATTCCTTTCTTTCTGAGGCCATGCAAAGAAATCAAAGTGCCTGCACTAACCTGCTTTGGTCCTACAGAGCGCTGAGTACACTGATGAGAGAGGGGAATGAAAAAAAAGTTGCTGTCAAGTTGACTCTAATTCATGGTGACCCTATATATGTCAGAGATTTCAACAGCTGATTTTTCCGAATTAGATCACCAGACTTTCCTTTCCAGGCATCTCTGGGCAGACTTGAACCTTCAGCAGTTCAATTAACAGCCAAGCATGTCAACTACAAATCATCCACCTCTCTCTTTGTGTTTATCTCTATTAAACGTAAGGAATCTTCATGGTTCAGTGCTTAAGGGCTCGGATGCTAACTGAAAAGTCTACAGTTCAAACTCACCAGCTGCTCAGGGGGTGAAAGATGAGGCAGTGTGCTACTGTAAAGATTACAGCCTTGGACACCCTATGGGGCCAGTTCTACTCTGTCCTATCGGGTCACTATGAGTCAGAATCAATGAGGGCAATGGGTTGGTTTTTTGACATAGATATAGACAGACATATGCATTAAATCTTTGACATTTCTACACGTAATATTTTAATGTAAAGTGTATGGGTATATGGAGTTTCATCCTTCACACTCTCAAGTAAGCTGTGCAAATCTGCTGGCTAGCTGCCACTCCAGTGCTCATACATACACATATGAACATTCAGAATCGTCTGTGACTCTCCATGCATTGTGTGCAAAAGCTGGCCTGGGTTAATCATGCCAACTCTCAGAGACCTCTAGCTGCATAGAATTGTATTTTTGAAAGCAATGCTCTAAACCTTATTTATTATTATTATTATTATTATTTATTGTGATTTGGGGGAAGATTTACAGAGCAAATTCACTTTCCATACAGCAGTTTACATATACTTTGTCTCATGACATTGACCACAGTTTACCACAATGCAACAGCTCCCCTCCCACTTCCTCCCCATAGTTACCTCTTCC
>NW_006921906.1:758400-771255 GCF_000298275.1 Orycteropus afer afer
GGATATTGGTCTGTAGTATTCCTTTTAAGTGATGTCTTTGTCTTTTCCTGGTTTTGGTATTAAGTAAACCTTATTTCTTTTGTTTTTCAGATCAGCAAAAATTAATATTTTCTCAAAGAACATTATCAAGAAAATAAAAAGACTACCTATAGAATGAGAGAAAATAATTCCAAACCATGTATCTGATAAAGGTTTAATATCCAGAATGTATATCAATAACAAAAAGACAAACAGCCCAGCCAAAAAATGAGCAAAGGATTTGCGTAGACATTTTTCCAAAGAAGACACACAAATGACCAACAGGCACAGGAAAAAGATGTTCAACATCATTAGGCATTAGGAAAGTACAAATCAAAACTGCAATAAGATACCAGTTCACCACCACTAGGATGGCTATTATTAAGAAAGGAAAATAACAAGTATTGGTGAGAATGTGGAGAAATTGGAACCCTTGTGCATTGCTGGTGAGAATGTGAAATGCTGCAGTCACTGTGGAAAACAGTTTGGCGGTTTCTCAAAAAGTTAAACATAGCACTATCATATGACTCAGAGATTCCATTTCTGAGTATATATACCCATAAGA
Organism: Orycteropus afer afer; assembly: GCF_000298275.1. Taxonomy (NCBI): domain Eukaryota; kingdom Metazoa; phylum Chordata; class Mammalia; order Tubulidentata; family Orycteropodidae; genus Orycteropus; species Orycteropus afer. The sequence continues at coordinate 758,984 of NW_006921906.1, forward strand.
ATTGAAAACAGGGACTCAAACAGATACTTGTACACCAATGTTCATTGAAGTGTTATTCACTCTAGCAAAAAGGTAGAAACAGCCTAAGTGTCTGTCAACTAATGGATAAACAAAATGTGGTACATCTATACAATGGAATATATGCATCATAAGCAGAAATGAAGTTCTGATAGAGTAGGTCCATATGTCTGACCTCCAAAGAGGTCATACTTGCCCTTTGTTGTTGTTGTTATGCCTTCAAGTCAGCACCGATTCATAGCAACTCCTCCTTGGGTTTGCAAGGCAGTATCACTATGGAAGATTGCTCCATCTTGCTTCCAAGGAGTTGCTGGTGGGTTTGAACCGCCAGCCTTCTGGTTAGCAGTCAAATGCCTTAGGCACTATGCTTAGTGTTATATAAATTTGCCCTCACTTTGAAACAATTGAACCAACCCCTGCTTGTAACAAATTCTTCATCATAATCACCTTCATTTACTGCACATGCAGCTTTTAAGTCTTCAAACCTTTTCTTGCACTAAACCCAAAAACAAACCCACTGCCATCCATCAATTCTGACTCATAGTGATCCAATAGGGCAGAGTAGAACTGGCCCCATAGGGTGCCCAAAGCAGTAAGTCTTTATGGAAGCAGACTGTCTCATCTTTCTCCCACAGAGCAGCTGGAGGTTTCAAACTACTGAGCTTTTGGTTGGCAGTCAAATTCTTTAACTACCACACCACCAGATCCCCTTTTCTTGCAGTAAAACCCCCAGAAATCAAACTCACTGCCATTGAGTCAATTCTGACTCATAGTGACACCATTTGGGTTTCTGAGGCAGTAAATCTTTACAGAAGTAGATTGCCCAGTCTTCCTTCTGAGAAGTGGCTGGTGGGTTTGAACAGCCAACCTTCTGGTTAGCAGTGAAATGCCTTAGGCAGTACACCATCAGAACTTTTTTTTCTTAAACTAAAATAAGGCTAAATAGGAGCTCTGGTGGCAGAGTGCCTAAGGCACTTGACTGCTAACCAGAAGGCTGGCGGTTCAAACCCACCAGCCACTCCTCGGAAGGAGGTTGGGCAATCTACTTCCATAGCGATACTGCCACAGAAACCCAGGGAGGGGTTGGTATGAGTCGGGTCCAACTCAAGGGCACATAACAACAATATCAGGGCTAAATAAGAACTGTATTCAACTGTTCCAACTTACTTACAAATTTGACCTAAGGACACACTTAGAAATGGATTTTGTTTGTAACCTGAGGACTACCTGTACATTCTATGACATGGATGAACCTTGAAAACCTTATGCTGTGTGAAATAAGTCAGACATAAAAGGCCAAACATTAACTGATCCCACTTTTACGAAATACCTAGAATGAGAAAGTGCATAGAGACCAAAATTTATTAGTGGGTACCAGTGGTGGTGGTGTTGATGGAGAGTTGTTGCTTATTGGACACAGAATTTCTGCTTGTGGTCATGAAAAAGTTTTGTAAATAAATAGTGGTGATGGTTATACAACAATGTGATTATTAAAAAACAAAACAAAGTAAAACAAAAACAGCTGTCATTGAGTTGATTTCAATTCAAGGCAACAGCTTGTTTGTCAGAGTAAACTGTGCTCTACAGGGTTTTTTGGAAGAAGATTGTCAGGCTTTTCTTCCAAGGCACCCATGGGTGGACTCAAAAGTTCAGTTTGCAGCCAAGAGCTTAACCATTTGCACCACCCAGGTACTGTGCTTAGCGCTAAAAACCAAAAACCAAACTCACTACCATAGACTCATTTCTGACTCGTAGCAACCCCCATAGGGTTTCCAAGGCTGTAAATCTTTATGGAAGCCAACTGCCTCATCTTTCTTTCACAGAGCTGCTGCTGGTTTTGAACCACCAATCTTTTGGTTAGCAGCCAAATGCTTTAGCTTTGTGCTAAATGTACACACATACACACACATTAGTTTTCATCCAAAAATTTCTCAGATGAATGTTTGGAACTAGAAACACACTTTTCTCCGCCCCCCCCCCGGCCTCCTCCCCCCTTTTTTTAAAGTGGTATTGTGAATAGTGGCTTGGCTCTCTCTGCTCAGAAAATCGGATTCAGCTCTCACTACAGCGGAAATAGGAAATCCTTAACACAAAAATGACTTCTGGGTTCTGAGACCATGAAGGAGGAAAGAAAACACGAAAAGGGGAGGGCTGTCTCTCCAAATTTTGTGAATGTACCTGTCACTTTTTACCATTCTGTGACATTTTTTAAGATTCTACTGCCTGCCTTTCCAAAATCCCCAATCTTTGTGTTGCTGTGAATGCCCTAGCATAGCTCGAAATCCTTCAGAACTATCTATCTCCTAGTTACAACTCTCTCCCTCACCCCATCCAAACTCATGTTCTTGGCATAGCTGATATATCTTAATCATTCAGGGAAGCAGAATCCAAAAGAATTTACTTTGAGGTTTTTGTGACCAAAAGCCTCATAATATTTCCAGAGCAATTTAACTTTTTTTTTAAGCTGCTCATAACTCAAATGAATGGACATAATTTCTATTAGCCCATTTAGTTATCCACTTTAACAAAATGTTAACAACTCACACAGTTTGATTCCTGGCCATTTGTAGCCACCACCTGCCTATCACTGGAGGTTTGCATGGTGTTATGATGATAAATGAGTTTCAGTGGAGCTTCCAGACTAAGGCAGACTAGGAAGAAAGGCCTGGCAATCTATTTTAAAAATTAGCCAATGAAAACCGTATAGATCACAATGGTCTGGGCAGCATTCTGTTCTGTTCTGAATGAAGTCACTAGGTATTGGGGGATGACTGAACAGCAGCTAGCAATGACAATATACTTTGACTACATTACTCTTAAATTCTAGCATTTGTAAAATAAGAATAATAATTTTACCATTTTGTTTTTGAGTATTGTATAAAATAATGCATCACTGTGCTTAGTTCAATTTCATTGCATGTTGAGGTTTATGATTATTATTGTTATTGGATGTAGAGTTTAATAATTAAAATGTTATTAATAAATAAGAGGAAAGATATTTTGCCTCACTTAAGCCATCATAGCCACCCTCCCCAACTGCTCTATATTGTTCCTCTTTCCACCTTGATCTTTTCCTTCATATCTGAAACTGCAGATGTTCTGAGGGGCAAGATTTGCACATGTTCCCATAGCAATGGTAATGTGAACTCTTATTGTACATTAGTGTGTAGGTGGGAAGAGGAGAAAGATGAGGTAAGTGGGGGTGTTTTAAAAAATTATGCCAATGGGAAGAGTAGAGTTTTCATAAGGCCAGCCTCCTCAACTAGACAATTAATAATTAGAGTAATAACAGGGAAATGGCAGGTGGGGACGAGTATGAAGTAGAGAGGCATATGGAAAAAGAAGATAGACTGGTCAGAAAGTGAGGAAGTCAGAAATTTTGTAGTAACAGGCTTGGCCAGCAATCTCAGAATTTGTTTTCTAGAAGAAGAAAAGGCAACATTGTCCTGCAGGGTCAGTGATGAAATGGGATTTCTATCCACTGTCACATCCTAAAGAGGTACCTTAAAGGGAGAGAAGGTAGAAGTAGAATCAAAGGGGAGAGTTTTTCATGATTTGCCATGTTCCTACCACATTTGCATTAAAATTGCCTTCATCCTTCAGGAGATGACCTGTCCTATCCTTCCTACTTGAGGCTGATCCAATGCATTTAAACCTGAAATCTATTGAGAGCTTCCACAGGAGTCTCACCCTCAAATTCCTTCCATTTTAGCAAAATTTGGGATACACCAGGACCATTTTCTGCAAAAAATATTACCTTGTAAAGGAAGAAAAAAAAAACCATCTTCTCACAATAGCACATTGTCACTTTGTCAAACACAAAATAGATTAATAGGAATGTGGACTATGGAGTGCAGAATAAATCCTTTCAGAGGGAGTGAGTAGAGTGGAGGAGGAGGAACAAAAATGTTGGCTTCTGGAGATACCTTAGTAGGAAGCCAGCAGTAGTGGGAGAGGAGCAGGCTTCCCCCTAGGGAGGTCAGGACTGGGTGAGGAAAGGAGAAGGCCATGAACTTGGCTTATCCCTCACAGTCTGGCCTTGAGCATTCAACCTGCCTGGACTCCATCATGGCACATGCTAAGACTAGCACAGTTACAGATCCCTGAAGACCAGTGCTGGTCCACAGGAAATAAGGTAATCATGCTCTTCATACATATATAGGTGAGGAGTGGCATAAATACAGGTGTATTTCCTTATTTATTTTTTAGTTGTGATTTTTGTAAGTCTTTGGAACAAATTGGTTCTCCACTCAACAATCATACTCATTCTGCTTTGTGACATTTACTGCAATCCCCACAGTGTAAGAGAATTCTTTCCACTTCCTCCCTACACCCACACCCTCCCTTTATTCTTCCTTCCCATTCCCTCCTGCCTTCCTGCTCCATCCTGGGCAAACGCTGTCCTTTTCATCTCAAATGCTTGATTGTTCTAATGAGGGCATATCCTCCTGATATTACTGTTCACCTTATAGGCCTGTCCATTGTTTGGCTGACAGTTGAGTCACAGGGTGAAAGGTATCTAAAGGCCATAGTGTTGGATCTTTTACTAGCTAGTCTTCATCAGACCAGTAAACCTGTTTTTTTTTTTTTTTTTTTAATGATTTTCAGTTTTGTTCCACATTATCCCTGACTCTATCTGGGACCTCTTATTGTGATCCCTGTCAGAGTGGTCAGCAGTGGTAGCTGGGCACCATCTAGTTCTTCTGGTCTCAGGGGTTTACATGGTCCATTAGTCTTCTGGACTAATTGTTTCTTTGAGTCTTTGATTTTCTTTAATCTTCTTTGCTCTGGATGAGGAGAGACCATTAGTTGCACCTTAGTGGCCTCTCACAAGCTTTTAAGACCTCAGTCAGTACTCACGAAAGTAGGATATAGAACATTGTTTTTATGGACTATGTTTTGCCAGTCGATCTTAGTGTCCCCCAAGACTATTGTCATGAGCCTCCATACCCAGAGACTCATTCCCTCAAAGGTGTTTAGTTATGACTAAGATGATTTCATAACTTTGTCCCCTGTATGCTCTACCACATTCACAGATATATTTGAAGCACATATAAATACATTGGTAAAAATAGCCTCTGTCAAACCTATGTATATTTGTGGGTATAGTCAATTCTTAGTTATCTTTTAACATCTTTCCCCTAATTATAAAAGTTGTATGTGTTAATATACATATTTTATGTTTACTGTAAAATTAATGGAAAATATAAGTAGTAACAGTGATAAGTAAGTATCAATGCAAAAAGCAAAAAGCAAAATCACTAATAATAGTTCACCACGTTTTTCACATATTTATTTAACAAAATTTAAAAACTTAACATGTGCCAGGCTCTGTAGTGTGCAATGATAAGATCAATGTGGTCTCAGTCTTCAAAATAAAATGAACATGTACTGTTGATTTTGCCATGTAGATTGCTTTTCTCTTTTAATTTTGTTGTTGTTGTTGTTGTTATGTGCCGTCAAGTTGGCCCCGACTCATAGCGACCCCTCCTTGGGTTTCCGAGGCAGTATCACTACGGAAGTAGGATTGCCCAACCTTCCTTCCGAGGAGTGGCTGGTGGGTTTGAACCACCAGCCGGCTGGTTAGCAGGCAAGTGTCTTAGCCACTATGCTACCAGAGCTCCCTCTCTTTTAATTATACAACAATAATTTTCTTATACCTATAAATATTCTTCTGTAACATTCTTGATAATGGATATATATAATTTCATTTTATAGACTTAGCAATCTCCTATCATTAGATATTTAAGTCTTTACTCCTCTATTTTTTTTTATATTAGAACACTAAAATAAACATTCATGAACATACATTTTCTATTTTTGTTACTTTAATTATTAGAATTGGTCATTTTAAGGGACTTTTAGGTATTTAGTAAAAAGATTATTTATCCAGAATGCTCAGGTATGAACTTTTATGAATTAATGATATTTTAAGAACCTGAGAATTTTATTCCAAAGTGCACATTTATTTTTTTAAAAAATGTTATTTTGTCTTCTGCATGCATTCTCTTTTCTTCCCTTTTAGTTTATGGATTAAGAAGTTGGATGTATATTATGTTATTACCCTCTGGATCAGTTATAAATGCATTTGCTATCAAGTAATAACAAAAACAAACTTCTATTGGCTTAGACAAATGGGGGTGAGTTTTTCTTATATAACAAAAAGACTGGAGGCTGCTCAGGGGCTCTCCATGTCAGAGCTAAAGTCTCTGTAATTCACTTGACTTTCTCTCACAGTCACAAAATTGTTTCTCCAGCTCCAGGCTTTACATGTTCATTCAAGATGGGTATAAATGAGAAAGAAGTGCTCCCCAATGACATATTTTTTCTGTATCAGAAAAGCAAAGACTGTCCCAAGAAGTCTAGCAAACCTCTTCTTGTGGCTGCCTGTGCAGATTCACACGACATGAGCATTCAAGTCTGTGGGTGAGGAAAGTGTATAGTGAACTTTATTCATATTCATGGTGAAAATAAACAAGAGGGAAGAGGTTCAGGAATGGTTGTTGGAGGAGCTAGCCATCAGTGTCTGCCATGCCCACCATGATGTGTAAATGACAAGGACTACTATAAGGACCCAGTTACTAGAAAAATGGCTTTGGTAGTAGTATGATTATTCTTTTAGTCTGGACTTCTTCATTTCTTGATTCTGATAATACCTGCACATGAGTTTTACACTAAAGGAAATCAGTCTTCAACTGATAGAATGATGTAATATAAAAAAGATGATCATCTAAAGTTTTTCTTAGAAAACTTGAGTGTTTAGGAGTTTTTGGTGTTAAGACTCTCAAATACATGATATTCAAATATATTGTCAAATATAGCAGATGAAATATAAGTCTTGAAAAAATTTTATATTCACAGTGAGAGGGCCGGCTTTCCTACCTTGTCCAGTCTGGGTATTCACGTTTTTTCAAATATTTGCCAATTTCTTAAGACCCAAATATTAGCTCATTGCTTTAATTTTCATTTCTTTGATCATTAGTGAGAGATAATGTTTGTCATGAATTTATTGGCCATGTGTATTTTTTTTTATGAATTGCTTATTTATCAAATAACGGTTTATTTTCTTTCTGTGTGTGCATAATGAACAGAAGTTTTGTTTTATATTTACCTACCTTTTAACCTATGATTTTTATTTTGTTATAAAGGCCTAAAATACATATATATTAACAAGACTAATGTATAAATATATGTGTGTGTATGGATTTTTTGTGGCAATTAAAGTTGTGTGGCAACTTGGCAAGAATAGGGTTTTGAGTGGCTTGGCAACCAGATGGACTTATTCCCTATAATGAGACTGTAATCACCTCCATGGTGGAATCTGCTGTGAGACTTTAATCAGCAGAAGGAAAGTTACCTTCGAGGTGAGGCCTGCTTCTAGTATGTATAGAGAAACCTTCTGAGTGGTCTCTAGCTTTTTGGCACATTTTGGATCCTGCATTTGTCCACATCTCTATTTCCAGTTCCTGGACTTGTGCCACTGGCCTGCTATGTTGCCTGCCAATCTTGGGATTGTTCCTGAGCTTGAACCAGTGGCCTGCTGTGCTCTCTGCTGATCTTGGGACTGTGCCAATTTATCTGGTGATCGTGACTGATCAGGCTCAAAAGCCAGTAACTGTGTAAGTCAGAAGAAAGCTTAAGGCCTGGTGGGCCTGGAACAAGAGCTAGAGCTGAAGCCCAAAATTGAGGGGCCTTTACCCAGCCTCTAGAGCCAACATTCTGAATTTGGACTTCAAGCCTCCTAAACTATAAGAGAATAAATTCCTGTTTCTTAAAACCATCCACTTCTGGTATTTCTATTATAGCAGCACTAGAGAACTAAGATGCATAAAAATATTATATATATAAAATATTATATATCTGTATTTGACTGCTAACCAGAAGGTTGGAAGTTCAAACCCACCAGCCACTTCAAGGAAGGAAAACTGGGCAATCTACTTCTGAAAAGATTTACTGCCTCAGAAACCCAACAGGGATCACTATGAGTTGGGATCAACTTGATGGCAGTGGGTTTGGTTTTATGTATATGTGTATGTGTGTGTGTGTGTGTATGTATATATATTTGTTGTTGTTGTTGTTGTTATGTGCCCTCGAGTCAGACCCAACTCATAGCAACCCCTCTTTGGGTTTCCAAGGCAGTATCACTCTGGAAGCAGATTGCCCCATCTTCCTTCTGAGGAGTGGCTGGTGGGTTTGAACTCTCAGCCTTCTGGTTAGCAGTCAAGTGTCTTAGGCACTATGCTACCAGAGCGCTCATACTCTCTCTCTCTTTCTCTCTCTCTCTTTCTCTCTCTCTCTATATAATTCTATAGTGCCTAAGACATTTGACTGCTAACCACAAGGCTGGTGGTTCAAACCCATCAGCCACTCTTCAGAAGGAAGATTGGGCAACCTACTTCCATAGTGATACTGCCTCAGAAACCCAAGGAGGGGTCTCTATGACTCAGATCTGACTCGATGGCAGTGTTTGTTTTTTGTTGAGAGAGAGAGAGAAAGAGCCACCACTTGTCTGTCAGTTTGTCATACTATAATGGCTTGTGTGTTACTGAGAGACTGGAGGCTACGCCACTGGTATTTCAAATACCAGCAGGGTCACCCATGGTGGACAGGTTTCAGCAGAGCTTCCAGACTAAGACAGTCTTGGAAGAAGGAAGGGGCCATCCACTTCTCAAAGAATTGGGCATTGAAAAGATATTAATAGTAGTGAAATACTGTCTGATATATTACTGGAAAACTTTATGAATAGCCCTAAAATATTGTCCAACATAGTGCCAGAAGATGAGCCCCTCAGGTCAGAAGGCACTCAAAATATGAGTGGGGAAGTGTTGCCTCCTCAGAGTAGAGCTAACATTAATGATGTGGATGGAGTAAAGCTTTCAGTACCTCCATTTGCTGATGTGGCATGACTCAAAATAAGAAGAAACAACTGCAAACATCCATTAATAATTGGAACATGGAATGTATAAACTATGAATCTAGGAAAATTAGATGTTGTCAAAAATGAAATGGAAGGCATAAAGATTGGTATCCTAGGCATTAGTGACCTGAAATGGACTGTTTTTGGCCATTTTGAATCAGACAATCATATGATCTACTGTGCCAAATCAAAACAAACTCACTGCCATTGAATTGGATCCAACTCATAATGATCCCTCTTTGGGTTTCTGAGGCAGCATCACTACAGAAGTAGATTGCCTAAGCTTCTTTCCAAGGAGTGGCTGGTGGGTTTGAACCACCATCCTTCTGGTTAGCAGTCAAATGCCTTAGGCACTACATCACCAGAACTCCTATCTACTATGCCAGGAATGACAAATTGAAGAAGAATGGTGTGGTATTCATCGTCACAAAAAATGTTTCAAGATTTATCCTGAAGTACTGTGTGTCAGTGATAGGATAATATCCATATGCCTAGAAGGAAGGCCATTTTAATACTAGTATTATTCATGTATATACACAAACCACCCAAGTCAAAGATGAGGAGATTAAAGATTTTTAACAACTTCTGCAGTCTGAAATTGACCAGACATGCAATCAGGATGTATTGATTATGACTGGTGATTGAAATTCAAAAGTTGGAAATAAAGAAGAATCACTGGTAGGTGGAAAATATGGCCTTGGTGATAGAAATAATGCTGGTGATTGCATGATAGAAGTTTGCAAGACCAATGACTTATTCATTGCAAATACCTTTTTTCAACAATACAAATGGTGGCTATACACATGGACTTTGCCAGATGGAGTACATAGGAATCAGATTGACTACATCTGTGCAAAGAGTTAAAGAAGAAGCTCAATATTTTCAGCCAAAACAAGACCAGGAGCTGACTCTGGAACAAACAATCAACTGCTCACATGCAAATTCAAGTTGAAGCTGAAGACAATTAAAAGAAGTCCACAAGAGACAAAATATGACCTTGATTATATCCCACCTGAATTTAGAAACGATCTAAAGAACAAATTTGATGCATTAAACACCAATGACAGAAAACCAGAAGAATTGTGGGATGATATCAAGAACATCATCCATGAAGAAAGCAAGAGGTTATTAAAAAGACAGGAAGGAAGAAAAGACCACATTAGATGTCAGAGAGACTCTGAAACTTATCCTTGAAAGGGAAGTAGCCGAAGCAAATGGAAGAAATGACAAGATAAAAGAGCCAAACAGAAGATTTCAAAGAGCAGGTTGAGAAGAAAAAAATCAATTATTATAATGAAATGTGGAAAGACCTGGACTTAGAAAACCAAAAGAGAAGAATATGCTTGACATTTCTCAAGCTGAAAGAACTGAAGAAAAAATTCAAGCCTCGAGTTGCAATATTGGAAGATTCTATGAACAAAATATTGAATGATGGAGGAAACATCAAAAGAAGATGGAAGGAATACACAGAGTCACTATGCCAAAACGAATTGGTCAATGTTCATCCATTTTAGGAGGTGGCATATGATCAAGAACCAATGGTATTGAAAGAAGAAGTTGAAGCTGCACTGAAGAAATTGGTGAACAACAAGACTCCAGGAATTGAAGGAATATCCATTAAGATGTTTCAACAAATAGATGCCCTGTTGGAGGCACTCACTTGGCTATGCCAAGAAATTTGGAAAACAGCTACCAGGCCAACTGAATGGAAGAGATCCATATTTGTATTCATTCCAAAGAAAGGTGATCCCACAGAATGTGGGAATTATTGAACAATATCATTAATATCACATGCAAGTAAAATCCTACTAAACATAATTCAAAAATGGTTGCAGCAGTATATTGACAGAGAACTTCCAGAAATGCAAGCTGGATTCAGAAAAGGACATGGAACAAGGGATATCATTGCTGATGCCTGATGGATCTTGGCTCAAAGCAAAGAATACCAGAAAGATGTTTACTTGTGTTTTATTGACTATACAAATGCATTTGATTGTGTGAATCATAACAAATTATGGATAACATAGAGAAAGAAGGGAATTCCAGAACACTTAATTGTACTCATGAGAAAACTGTACATAGAGCAGGAGGCTGACATTTGAACAGAACAAGGGGACACAGCATGGTTTAAAATCTAGAATGGAGAGTGTCAGGGTTGAATCTTTTCACCATACTTATTCAATCTGTACACTGAACAAATAATCCAAGAACCTGGACTATATGAAGAAGAATGTGGCATCAGGATTAGAGGAAGACTCATTAACAACCTGCAATATGCAGACAGCTTAACTTTGCTTGGTGAAAGTGAGGATGACTTGAATCGCTTAGTGATGAAGATTAAAGACTACAGTCTGCAGTATGGATTACATCTCAACATAAAGAAAACAAAAATCCTCACAACTGGACCAATAAGTAGCATCATGATAAATGGAGTAAAGACTGAAGTTGTCAAAGATATCATAATACTTGGTTCCACAATCAACACCAGTGGAAACAACAGTCAAGACATCAGACCACATGTTGTACTGGGCAAATCTGCTGCAAAAGACCCCTTTAAAATCCTGAAGAGCAAAGATGTCTCTTTGAAGACTAAGGTGTGCCTTACCCAACCCATCGTATTTTCAATTGCCTCATATGCATGTGAGAGCTGGAAAATGAAGAGGGAAGACCAAAGAAGAATTGATGCTTTTTAGTTGTTATGTTGGTGAAAAATATTGAAAGTACCAGGAATTGCCAAAAGAACAAACCATTCTGTCCTGGAAGAAGTGCAACTGGAATGCTCCTTGGAACTGAGAATGGCCAGACTTTGTCTGACATTCTTTGGTCATATTGTCAGAAGAGACGGTTCCATAGAGAAGAATATTATACTTGGTAAAGTGGAGGGTCAACGAAAAAGTGGAAGGCTCTCAATGAGATGGATTGACACAGTGGCTGCAACAATGAACTCAGGTATAGCAAGGATTGTGAGGCTCATGCTAGACTGGGCACTGTTCTGTTCTGTTGTATCTAGGGTCACCATGAGTTGGAGCTGACTCGATGGCACCTAACAACAGCAACAACATAGAGAGAGACAGACAGACACAGAGAGAGACCTAAACACATATACATAAACAGTCAACTACATCTTCTTCCTTATGGTTTCATGTTTTTCATGTTATATACTTATCTTTTTAATCCATGTGAAATTTCTTTTTGTGTAGGCCATGAGGTAAATCTCAACCATTTGTTTTCTAAAGAGTTAACCAGAAAAGGCATTTGATCAAATCCAGCACCCATTTCTGATCAAAACTCTCAGCAAAATAGGAATAGAAGGGACATTCCTCAACATAATAAAGGG
>NW_006921906.1:774640-782959 GCF_000298275.1 Orycteropus afer afer
GAAAAAAAAAAGTTAACCAATAATACTTCCACAATTTTGTAATAATCTATGTTCCCCACTAAATGGACATGTTACTGTCAAATATAATATGGATTGTTGGGAAGTCTGTTTCTAGACATTCTATTCTGACCCATCTATTTCCTTGTCCATTCTGGTACTCATACCATATTATTTTAATTATTGATTAATAGATTAATTATAATCTGTTGCAGTGCCAGGAAGTGCAAGTCTGCTTGTTTTCTTCTCAAATACTTTATTGGATTTTCTCATCTGTTTAGTGTTCCACATTAAGGAAGGTGTTAGTTTGAATTATGGTCAGTGTAGGCAAATCACCCTGACCAGCCTAGAACCCTTGGAAGGCAACTTGCTGTCATTGCCTCGCTTGTTGTAGGCCCATAGAGCATTAGTAGACTCTGGTCTAACTGAACATTTTTTACACAGCTGACACTTGAAGTGAAATGTGTGGCATGCTTCCAGAGAAGTCTGACCTGGAGACTCATGAAAGGATCTGGGAAATGTTGACGGGTAGTTTCAGTAATGAACCAATCCCGAGTTTTCTCTAGAACAGAAGTAATTAATGATTTTTTTTTCCATGAGAACCCTCCCTAAAATCTCTGTCCCAGACTCACAGAGAGAATGGCCATGATAACATGAACATGGGAAGGCACAGATTTATATCAGCAATGCCAATCATTTTTCCCTATAGCTTCTTTTTACTTTAAATAAGTATTTTTAGTACAGGGCAAAGGGTATTTATAGCTCCAGCTCTGCAAAGATCAGTCCCTGTGCCAGGTATGTGGGGCAGACGATGATGAGCCCAACTGATGAAGTGCTGCACATTCCCAAGGCCTGGGGGACTTTCCTCCAAAGACATGCTTCGGTGGCCTCCCCACTTCATTTCATCATTTTGATTCATATTCCAAATTCCTGGGCTTGACATAAGTAAAGAGATAACTCACAGGATCCCCAGCTTGTTTTTGACTCTGTTGTAAAAAAATGCAATAAAACTTTACAGTACGACCAGCATGACTCAATGTTGTTTCTGGATTTCAAAATATTGAGGTTAGATGTGCTAATGATTTGCTCCGGAGCTACTTTTACAAGGCAAGCTGCGGCCCCTGTTGCCAGCACATCTGAGAAAGGGACAGCAATGTGTTCCCAACACTACCCTTTACAGCCAAGTGCACGCCTTGTCTGCAGTGCCAGAGCCCAGAGAGCGGGGCTGATGGAGTTGGGGGTTGCCCATAATGTTGCAGCCATGGCCTGTGGACCATAAATAAAAATAAAGTGCAATAGCAAATCATTTTCTGGTGTCGTGATACAATTTGAAGCAAGGGAGAATGTATCTTTTTACTAAAAGCATCTGGATGGAGTGGTGTTCTCCACAAATATTTAAATGTCTTCCTCATTCTCCTCACACAGCAACTATCTCATTCAGTTGCTCTCCCTCTCTTATTATCTCATTTACCCTAATGGCAGTCAAGGTCAAAGACTCTGAACTTGGTTGCTAGAAAATAATCTCTTTGTTTTGACAAGAAAAGTCTTGGCTTCTCAGTGAGTTTTATTTTCTACAAATGCCTTAGCATTTATCTCACCAAGCAGGCTGTTAGAGAACCCCAGCATTCACCTTATCTCTTAATAAAGCCTTTTATTTCTGGAGAGGGTCTTGTGGCATATCTGAACCCCACTGTTGATTTTTTTTTCTTTTTTCAATATAAAGAGAGAGGACTTTGTTTCACATCTTTAAGGGTCTTACCTCAATTTGTTCAAGTGTTGGCTTTAGACAGGACAGCCCACATTAACAGTAATGAAAGTCACTCGCTTAAAGCCTTTGGCAAAACTCTCCAACCATCAAGTTGAAACTTTTTATATGTCTCTTCATTTGAAAACTTTTAGTTAAATGTTCCTTTATTTGACCTTCTTTGACTCTAGGGGTGGGATGCTGAGAGAATGAGTAGTGGTCTTAGGATAATTTTGTTTGGATAAATACCTCCCCGGTTCCGAATGAGGCATGTTTATCTGTCTGTGAGTCACTTCCACATCTCAGAAAGCAGCTTTAGCTGTCTTAATATTTTGACCAAGATTATTTGTAAATGCTCCTGTTTACAGAAAAGCTTTTGTGCTCTTTGATCCCCTGACTTACCCATGACTTTCTTTAAAATGAATTTTTAATGGCATTTAATAAGGTTGAATGGCTGATACAGTGGGTGACATACTCCTGAAGCTTGCAGTACATCCATTGGACACGTGGTTTCCCAACTAGGTAATTAAATAGGCTGGTGTAGAGGGTGGGGGAAGAAAAGGGGCTGGACTGCATTTACTTCTGAATTTTTTTTTTTTTCAATTAAAAAGTGAAAAAAATCCCACACAAAACCCTAGTAGTCTGATTCAGAAAATCCACAAGATCCCAGCTAATCTCAGGTAGTAAGCTCTCATTTCCCAAAGCAGGGAGCTTTAGCAAGTCAAATACAGCTGTCCCTCCCAATGCCTCACCACAGAGTCAGCCTTCTCTCCCTCTCTCCACTCCCACCCTTTCTCCCTGTAAGAAAGAACTGTAAAGGAAATAAAGCCATTACCATCGAGCAATGTGCCAGAATTTGACTTTATGTCCATTCACATTGGTGTCTGAGAAAAGAAGTGAGGGTCTTTGACAGGGTGGCTAATGGAATGTGTGTTGAATGGGGTGTCATGAAATGAGAACTCCTCAAGTGACATGAAGTGGCCATCTCATTGGTATGGCCTCCAAAGTTTCACTTCTAAAGTGGACTAAACTTTGCCCTTCTACAACTTAAAGCTACTTGTGAGTAAAGTAAGGTTCTTCTCTTTAAAAACTATTGGGTCTTAACACAATTTTAATATGAGTCTATCTCTTTAAAAGAGAAGTAAATATTTATTTGTTGAAATTTTAATTTTGAGAACTTTGAATTTCAAGTTATCCTTTACTTATTATTTATCTGCTATAGATTATAGAGAGAGACTTGTTGCTCTAAGTTGATTCCAACTCATGGTGACCCATGTGTGTCAGAGTAGAACTGTGCTCCATAAGGCTTTCAGGGCTGTGACTGTTCAGAAACAGATCCCCAGGGCTTTCTTCTGAGAAAGGTTCAAACTACCAACCTTTTGGTTAGCAGCCAAGGGCTTAACCCCTTGTGCCACCCAGGGGCCCAGAGACCCCTATATCTATCTATCTATCTATCTATCTATCTATCTATCTATCTATCTATACGTAGGCATGTGACTGCTAACCAGAAGTCTGGCGGTTCAAATCCACCAGCTACACCTCAGAAGGAAGATTAGGCAATCTACCTCCATAGTGATATCGCCTCAGAAACCCAAGGAGGGGTCGCTATGAGTCAGATCGATGGCAGTGCATTTTTTTTTTATCTATACATATACACATGCACATGCACATGCACACACACACATACTACATATGTCAGAATGTACATAAACCAAAATCAAACCCATAGCTGTCTAATCAATTCTGACTCATAGTGACCCTATGGTGTTTATATATGTTGAGTTCAGAAATTATAGTCAACATGTAAGCATTGCATATCTTGCCTTTGAGTGTATTTAAATTACAAAAGGGTCCAGGTGGTATCCAGAAATAGAACAACACTGTAGCTGTAATGAAAGAAGAAAACTTACCTGTGTATTCAGAACCTAAGTCAATACAGTTCATGTCTTTAATGAAGCATGTTCACTGCTTCTGGTTGTTTTTAATTATGCTGGCATATTAAATAGTCTGGGCATGCTATTGCTATTCAGGTATTAAAGACTTTGGTGTCTGCCAGCTTGCCCAACTGATGTGAAGCCGAGTTAGGGCAGGAACTCACAGTTCAGGAAAACTTGCTGAAGAATGGCAAGCTCTTGGGTTGGTAGCCTTACAGATGTGATCATGTCACCCACATCACCCTTCTTGCCTCTGCAGTATCTCCTCGGAGATGCTGATGCTATCAGCCTTCTTGTCAGAGTCTGAGTGAAGGGTGATTAATGGGCTGTAACTACAGTTATCTTTGACACAAAACAGCAGGACTGCTGGGATTGGAGAGGCTGGGGTTGGGGAGGGCAAAAGGAAGCTCATTTTATCTACACTCTGGTTCCATAAAATGTCTAAGGAAGTTCCCTCTGACACAGCACAATAAAACTGAGTGTATCATGGCTTTTCTGGGACAATGTATTTTTACCAGGGGCAAGTTTTGCAGATTTTGAGGAGGGAGAGTAATTTCTGTCTGCATTTGTTTCAATGGTCAAAGTTTCCAAAGCAGAATTGGCTTTCTTTGGTAGCTTAGGAGATGGAGTACTGCAACTTGTGAAAAGAGACCACCAGTTTCCAGCTGCCATGGGGAAGACCCTGACTCATGGCAACCTCACTCATGTCAGAGTAGAACTGTGCTCCACGAGCTTGCCAATGGCTGATTTTTCAGAAGTAGATCACCAAGTCTTTCTTCCAAAGCACCTCTGGGTGGACCTGAACCTCTAACCTTTTGGTTAGCAGCCAAGCACCTTGCTCATTTACACTACCTAAAAACCCACTGCCATCGAGTTGAATTTGACCCCTAGTGACCCTGTGTTGTTGTTGCTGTTATGTGCCATTGAGTCAGACCCGGCTCATAGCGATCCCTCCTTGGGTTTCCAAGACAGTATCACAGTGCAAGTAGATTGCCCAACTTTCCTTGAGAGGAGTGGCCGGTGGGTTTGAACCGCCAGCCTTCTGGTTAGCAGTCAAGTGCTTTAGGCACTACGCTACCAGAGCTCCTAGTGACCGTACAGGACAGAGTAGAACTGCCTCATAGTGTTTCCAAAGCTGTAAATCTTTAAGTCTAAGCAGATGGCCACATCTTTATTTAGCAGAGTGGCTGGTGGTATGAACTGCCAACCTTTTGGTTACCAGCTGAGCACTTACTCATTGCGCTCCCAGGGCTCTTTTGCACTACCAAAACCAAAATCAAACCTAACTCATTGCTACTGAGTCAATTCTGACTCATAGCAACCCCCATTGGGTTTCCAAGTCTGTAAATACTCACACAAGAAGACTGCTTCACCTTTTCTCTGTGGAGGGCTGGTGGGTTCAAACCATCATCCTTTGGATTAGCAGCCAAATGCCTTAACCACTACACCACCAGAGCTCCTTCTTTGCATTAACAAAAACCAAACCAAACCAAACTCAATGCTGTTGAGTCAGATCCGACTCTTAGCGACCCTTCCTTGCATTTCCAAGGCAGTAGCAGTATCACTACAGAAGTAGATTGGTCAACCTTCCTTCTGAGGAGTGGCTGGTGGGTTTGAACCACCAGCCTTCTGGTTAGCAGTCAAATGCTTTAGGCACTACGTTACCAGAGCTCCCATTATACTAACAAGGGATTAAAAAAAAAAGTACACATGTGCACTTCTAACAAAGGTGTCAAAGAGCATGGAAGTGGAAGAGAGGGAAGTATGCTTTAAACAAGTTAAGTCTCAAAATTAATTGTTGTTAATGTTCTCCTCTTGCTGGCCTAGAAAATATATGATTTGTTCTAGTAGAGAGCTGTTCACTCCCTAATCAGATTGAAACATGCTTTGCTGCTATAGGTGTCCTGCTGGAATCCAATCTGCTTATGTTTCACTGCCAACATGAACAATCACATTAGCCTTTTAATATGTACTTTTGTCCACTAAACCATGGCTGTAAAAACCCTTGCATTAGGAACAGTTGTACATAATATGCTGCCTGAGCATTTAACCTCCTACAATTTTCTTTAAAAACATAGCATATCTACTTAGTGACAGGTCCAAGAAATGTGCTCAGGTCATCCCAGGTTTGGCAGCAGCGATGACAGTTCAAATGACAACTCCAGGTGACTTTGTATGTACCAGCCTACATTCCATCCCTTTTCCTTAATGAGCTGAAAATGGCCAGCTGTCTTTGCTATGTGTAGCAAGCCAGGTTTTTCTCCTCTTTTCTCTTGAAGCAGTCTTAAAACTTTACAACTGTTCCAGCAATTATTTCTCTCATCCTATAAAGAGACAAGGAGAGGGTAGAAAATGAAGACTGCAGGAGGGCTCCTTTTGGAAGAGGCGTGATCTGGAACAAGGTGTTGGCCTGCCCCAGATTCATGGTGGAACGTGTCAGTCCCCAGAGTGTCTTGCTGGGAAAAGAATAGAGCCGGGAGATGTTGACGAGGACATTCCGGTGAACCCTGACTGCACTGGAGAGTCAGCTGGCTCGGCTGCCATGGCAGACAAAGCTAACGATCCCCCAAGGAAATTTCAGATTCACTTTCAGGATGGAAAAACCAAAGCAGCACTTGAGCTCTTCTCTGTTGTCTTTTCATCATCTGCCAGATCAATAAACTGCTTCGTGAGACTGGATTTTTCAAGACAGCGTCTGCTATAGATTCTCTGGATGGTATAAAGAGCATTGGCTCAAACAGGCCAGGATGTATGGCAGGACTTCCAGTTCCAGCATGTGAGACATGAAGCAGGTGTTTAATTTGCCCAGTGGCAGCAAACAAGTGTACCCAGATATGAGGTATCTTAGAAGCTGCTGCCAGGAGAGGTGAGGATGGTTAGAGGCACTGAGATGGCATTCTCCACAAGGAGCTGGCCTCAGGAACTGTGAGGATAAAAGCAGGTCCAGTCATCTGCTTACATACTGTGACAACATTAGCCATTCACAATGAAGTTTCTCTATTCCTGAGAAATATGCAGGGATGTGTTGTGGTATTGCCCTGGGCAAATCTGCTGCATGGGACCTCTTTCAATTGCTAAAGAAAAGATGTCTCTTTGAAGACTAAGGTGTGCCTTACCCAAGACATGGTGTTTTCAATCACCTCATATAAATATGAAAAATGGACAGTGAATAAGGAAGACTGAAGAAGATGATGCTTTTGAGTTGTGGTACTAGAGAGGAATATTGAGAGAAGAAGGTGGGTGTTTGTGTGCCTGGATCCACCCTGGGTGAAGGCCGCAGTAAGCCAGCCCTGGGATGAGCAAAAGGCGGGTGTTTGCTCCAAGGGCAGGCCAGGTAATTGATCAGGGCAGGGGAGATCAGGAAATGAGCAGACCTGTTTAGAATAGCTAGGGGAGACAAACTTGTCTGTCAGTTTGCTGTACTGTGGTGGCTTAAGTGTTGCTGTGAGGCTGGAGGCAATGCCACCAGTGTTTCAAATGCCAGGAGGGTTACCCATGGTGGGCAGTTTTCAGCAGAGCTTCCAGACTAAGACAGACTTGGAAGAAGGAAGAGGCTATCAACTTCTCAAAGAATTGGCCAGAGAAAACCTTATGAATAGCCGTGAAACACTGTCTGATACATTATTGGCAAACTTTATGACTAGCCCAGAAACATTGTGTGATATAGTGCTGGAAGATGAGTCCCTCATGTCAGAAAGCACTCAGAATATGACTGGGGAAGGTGTGCCTCCTAGGAGTAGAGCAGACCTTAATGATGTGGATAGAGTAAAGCTTTCAGGATCCCCATTTGCTGTTGTGGCATGTCTCAAGATGAGAAGAAACAGATGCAAATATCCACTAATAATTGGAACGTGGAATGTACAAAGTATGAATCTAGGAAAATTGGAAGTTGTCAAAAATGAAATGGAACGCATAAAGATCCTAGGCATTAGTGACCTGAAATGGACTGGTTTTGCTCATTTTGAATCAGATGATCATATGATCTGCTATGCCGGAATGACAAATTGAAGAATGGTGTGGCATTCATCATCACAAAGAAAGTATCAAGATCTATCCTGAAGTACAGTATCATCAGTGATAGGAGGAAGACCAGTTAATACTACTATTATTCAAATCTGCACACCAACCACCAAAGCCAAAGATGAGGAAATCGAAGATTTTTAGCAACATCTGCAGTATGAAATCAACCAAACATTCATGCAAGATGTGTTCTTTATCACTGGTGATTGGAATGGAAAAGTTGGAAACAAAAGAGAATGATCTGTAGTTGGAAAATATGGCCTTGGTGACATAAATGATGCTGCATATCACATGATAGAATTTTGCAACACTGACTTATTCATTGCAAATACCTTTTTTCAACAACACTAGTGGTGGCTATACATGTGGACTTTGCCAAACGGAGTACACAGGAATCAGATTGACTACATCTGTGGCAAGAGGCAATGGGGAAGTTCAATATCTTCAGCTGAAACAAGGCCAGGAGCTGATTGTGGAACAGACCATCAACTGCTCATATGCAAGTTCAAGTTGAAAATGAAGTTAATTAAAAGAAGTCCACAAGAGCCAAAATATGACCTTGATTATATCCCACCTGAATTTAGAGACCATCTAAAGAATAGATTTGATGCATTGAACACCAAT
>NW_006921906.1:785754-828356 GCF_000298275.1 Orycteropus afer afer
ATCCAAAATAAAATGAGCTTACAAGATTGTAAACAGGGATCCAGAGACATCAATTGGCAAGTGAGGACAACTACAAACAAAAAGAGGGAAAAGACTGTAATTACAGAACTTCTAAATGGTGAGGAAGTTAAGAAAGTTGCAAGATAGAATGGACTGTTCTAAACTTGGGGATAAAATTAAAAAGATAGGAAAGGAAGAAAAGACCACAACAGATGTCAGAATTGACTCTAACACTTGCCCTTGAATGGAGAGTACTAAAGTGGATGAACGAATCAACAGAATAAAAGCTGAACAGAAGATTTCAAAGAGGAGCTTGAAAAGACAAAGTCAATTATTATAATGAAATGTGCAAAGACCTGGAGTTAGAAAACCAAAAGGGAAGAACATGCTCGACATTTCTCAAGCTGAAAGAACTGAGGAAAAAATTTATGCTTCGAATTGCAATATTGAAAGATTCCATGGGCAATATGTTGAATGATGCAGGAAACATCAAAAGAAGATGGAAAGAATACACAGAGTCACTATACCAAAAAGAATTTCAGGAGGTAGCATATGATCAAGAACCAATGGTATTGAAGGAAGACATCAAAGCAGCAGTGAAGGAATTGGTGAAAAACAAGGCTCTGGGAATTGACAGAATACCCATTGAGATGTTTCAACAAACAGATGCCCTGCTGGAGACACTCACTCTACTATGCCAAGAGATTTGGAATATAGCTACCTGGCCAACTGACTGAAAGAGATCCATATTTGTACCCATTCCAAAGAAAGGTGATCACACACAATGTGGAAATTATTGAATAATGGCATTAATATCACATGCAAGTAAAATCTTACTGAATACTTACTGTTGCAGCAGTACATTGACAGAGAACTTCCAGAAATGTAAGCTGGATTCAGAAGGAGATGTGGAGCAAGGGATATCATAGCTGATGTCAGATAGATCTTGACTGAAAGCAAAGAATACCAGAAAGATGTTTACTTGTGTTTTAGTGACTAAGCAAAGACATTCAGTTGTGTGAATCATAACAAATTGTGGATGACTTTGAGAAGAATGGGAATTCCAGAACACTTAATTGTACTCCTGAGAAACCTGTACATAGACCAGGAGGCTGTCATTCCAAGAGAACAAGGGGATATTGAATGATTTAAAATCAGGAAGGGAGTGTGTCAGGGTTGTATCCTTTCACCATACTTAATCAATCTGTATGCTGAGCAAATAATCTGAGAAGCTGGACTATATGAAGAAGAACTTGGCGTCAGGATTGGAGGAAGGCTCATTAACAACCTGAGATATGCAGATGACACAACTTTGCTTGCTGAAAGTGAGGATGACTTGGAGCACTTACTGATGAAGATTGAAGAATTCAGTCTGCAGTATGGATTACGCATCAATATAAAGAAAACAAAACTCCTCACAACTGGACCAAGAAGCAGCATCATGATACATGGAGAAAAGATTGAAGTTGTCAAAGACTTCATATTACTTGGTTCTACAATCAATGCCAATGGAAGCAGCAGTCAAGATATCAAAAGATGAATTACGTCAGACAAATCTGTTGCAAAAGACCTCTTTCAAGTTCCTTGAAGACTAAGATGCACCTAACCAAAGCCATGGTATATTCAATGGCCTCATGTGCATGTGAGCTGGACAATGAATAAGGAAGACTGAAGAAGAGCTGATGTTTTGAGTTGTGGTGTTGGCGAAGAATGCTGAAAGTACTGTGGACTGCTAAAAGAACTAACAGATCCATCCTGGGGGAAGTGCAGCTGGAATGTTCCTTTGGAAGTGAGAATGGCCAGACTTCATCTCACCTACTTTGGTCATGTTGTGAGAAGGGACCATTCTCTGGAGAATGATGTCATGCTTGGTAAATTGAAGGGTCAACAAAAGAGGGAAGGACCTCAACAAGATTTATTGACATGATGCCTGTAGGTATAGCAGGTATACCAGGGATTGTGAGGCTGGCACAAGACCGGGCACTGTTTTGTCTTGTACATAAGGTTGCTATGAGTTGGAAAAAACTTGATGGCACATAACAGCAAACAACATGGACTGCCAGAAGAATTAACAAATCTGTCCTGGAAGAAGTGCAGCTGGAATGCTCCTTGGAAGCGAGAATGGCCAGACTTCATCTCACCTACTTTGGTCATGTTGTCAGAAGGGACCATTCCCTGGAGAAGGATATCATGCTTGGTAAAGTGGAGGGTCAGCTAAGAAGGGAAAGGTCCTCAATGAGGTGGACTGACACTGTGGCTGTAATGAGGGGCTCAGGTAGAGCAAAGATTGTGAGTCTGGCACAGGACTGGGCAGTGTTTCTATTCTATTGCACATAGAATCACTATGAATCAGAGATGACTCAATGGCACCAAACAGCAACATGCTGTGGTACCATTCAATTGAATTTCTCAACCTTATGTCCTAACTCACAAAATTGAGCTGTTCACATCTGTCTCATAAGATGGTCGTGTGAATCATATGAGATCATGACAACATATCATGTTGTTGACGATTATGTAGGCATCACAGCAAACAGAAAAAAGTTCTCAGCCTCATAAACGTTTTCAAAAGTTCTTTATGTGTCAACTCTTGATACCTAACTAAGTTGTGAGAAGGAGAAATGTATCCCATCCACTGCCCTAAGGGTACCTTTCTCCCAAGCTCTACATACCAATGGTCTTTATTTTGAAGTGAGAACACGGCTGGAATTCCATTTTCTTTAACAGTAACTTAATTGATCTCAGTGCCCTATACTGATGGGGTCAGGGTAATCCTTTGGAAGCTGTACATAATGCAAAAGTTAGAGTGTCCCACAAACATTCCAAGTAAACTCATTATTAAACCACAAAATGAGTGTAATAAAGAACCACAAGTCTCTTCTTTTCTCAAGCTACCTACAGTACCTCAATACTGTGCTTGTATTGTAATTTACAAGTCCATTCTTTCAAAAAATGTCCCAATGTCTCTGAATTGGTCTGTTTACACTGGGGAGCCCCTCAATATGCAACAGTTAACATGCTACCTAAAAGGTTAGAAGTTCGAGTCTACCCAGAGGCATCTTGGAAAAAGGCCTGGCCATCTATTCCCAAAAGATAAGCCACTGAAAACCTTATGGAGCACAGCTCTACTCGGACTCACATGAAATCGCCATGAGATGGAATCAAGCCATCAGCAGCTGTTGGTTTATACTGGGCAACCTAGTTCTGATTTTATCAATCACCATGACTCTGTTTTCCCACTCTTTTGCTTTCTCAGCCATCTGTTGATGAGCTATAAAGTCCCAGGGTCAGGAACACGAAAGGGGATGACTTCAAAAGGCAAGGAGATGACAGTGTACAAAAACAAACATGGCAAATGTGACTTTGGTTCCAAAAACTAGAACCCAGACATCTTAGAATGGGGAGGGCCCTAGAGATCATCTTGTACAGATCTTCCTCCCTTCTCCACTGTATGCAGGTGGGGAAAGTGGGGGCTCCATGGTGGCAGTAGGAAGTGGTGGACAAGTTCTGGGTTTAAAGTCAGAAGACTTGGGTTCTCTTACTTTAGAGATGCACCCTAAGCCCTTTGGGGCAAAATGATAGAATGTCTGTAAAATTACTTGAACAAAGCAAAAATGGATGAAACAAATATGGAAAGAGCTGAACAATTATTAAAACAAGGTTATGGACATGAGACAGCATAATCTATTCTCTCTACTCTTCTAATGTTTAAAAATATTAAAAAGTAAAAGTAAAACCCAGCAAGACTTGTGTTCTAGTTTCGGCATTGATCTTTGTTGGCTGAGTGATGCAAGATCAGTCATTTAACCCTTTAAGTTCCTGAGTTATAAAATTGTTAACTTTCCTAATAGTTTTAAGCATATAATGGTGAGATGAATAAAAATCCTTTGCAAACTCTGAAGTGCTACATAAATGTATGTTGTTCACTGATTGAATGGAAGATACTTTAATCCAACACCAGATATAACTACCAAGAAGTGGCTAAACTGTTCTAAGATGGTTGCCACCAGCTAATCTGCTTCCTACTTCCCCTGAAATGTGAGGTTTTGTTTCTGTTTTTGTTTTTTAACATGGAACTCTGTGAGGAACTCTGACAGCACAAGGCAGGTTTGGACATTTTCTGGGGATGTATTAACAGGGAGCTTATTTCTGAGTTCTATTCAATAGTGTAACTGGTGTGGAAGAAAGGACTTGGTAGAAAACTTGGCTGCAGATGGTTGGCAGAAAGACAGAAGTACTCCTTATTTCACTATTGATTTTAGGGTATGTGACGCTAGGAACTTGTTTTTTTTTTTACTTTCAGCATGACTCACAAAAGCTTGATGAGAATAGAGGTGAGGTCAAAACCTCTCTTGTTGCCTCCTCTCTGGGATGACTGAAGTTTATGCTGGCTGATACCTAAACAGAATCACATTTTCTCTTTAGTAATACCCTTCAGGAAACTCCTGGGTGGTGCAAATGATTAATATGCTTGTCTGCTATCTAAAAGGTTGGAAGTTCAAATCTACCTACAGTCTCCTTGTAAAAAAGGCCTGGTGAGCTACTTCTGAAAAATCAGCCACTGAAAACCCTATGGAGCACCCAATTCTACTCTGACACACATGGAGTCACTATGAGTTGAAGTTGACTTTTTTTTCCCCCTTTAATGAGAGTGTCTTTGGCCTTGGGTGTCTCCAGCATTGCTGTGTTGTGTATATGGAGGGAGTGTGTGTTCCTTACCACCTCTGCACATTGGGAAGGTCATTCTAACTGCTCAGCCAGAAAGTCCTAATCCATAAAGTGGAGCTATGGAATGCCTGTCTCATAGGATGGTGGTATGGATCAAGTGAGATTGAGACAACAGATTCATATTGTTTGTGATTCAGTAGGTGTCTTAGCAAACAGAAAAGTCTCAGCATCATAAAGATTTTTGAAAGCCACTTGAAGAGTTGATGCTCAGCCAAGTTGTGAGGAGGAGAAACTTATCCCTTCCACTCCTCTTAGAATACCTTTCTCCCAAGCTCTAAATACCCAGGGTCTTTAATGTGACTTTATCCTTTCCAGATTATTCTCACCTCTCTCCCTATTTCCTTCTTCTTATCAAAACCTGTTTTTAACTACCTGTCCTACTGAATGGCCAGACTTCATCTCTCATACTTTGGTCATGTTGTCAGAAGGGACCAATTCCTGGAGAAGGATATCATGTTGGGTAGAGGGTCAACTAAAGCACTTGACTGTTAACCAGAAGGCTGGTGGTTCAAACCCACCAGCCACTCCTCAGAAGGAAGGTTGGGCAATCCTACTTCCATAGTGATACTGCCTCGGAAACCCAAGGAGGGGTCGTTATGAGTCAGGGCCGACTCGATGGCACATAACAACAACAACAACAACAAAAGAGGGTCAACTAAAAAGGGGAAGATCTTCAATGAGATAGACTGGCCAAGTGGCTGCAATGATGGGCTCAAGCGTGGCAATGATTGTGAGGATGGTGCAAGACTGGGCAGTGTTTCATTTTGTTACATAGGGTCACTATGAGTTGAAACTGACTTGATGGCACCTAACAACATTGATTTACATTTACATTTCCCCTGTACTAGTACACATTCGTTTTATTGTAATCCCAACTTAACCTCAACAATTTAAGTCCTCTGGGATAGGTCAATGGGCGGGCACATGTCATGGGCACAGGACATGCTGATGGTGACTGAATGCTGCTAAGTGAAGAACCGCATTAGACTATCCTCTCTGCAGGACAGGGACTCCTAAAGACAACTTGGATTCGCATCAGATGTCTGTTGCCTAGTGTCTTAGTTATGTTGTGCTGCTGTAAGAGAAATAACCTCAAGTGGGTGGCTTTAACAAACAGAAATTTATTTCTGTTTTAATTAAAACAGTTTAGGAAGTTAAAAATCTGAATTCTAGGAGAAGGCTTTCTTTGTCAGCTCTAGGGGAATGTCCTTGCTCTTTTCAGCTCTGTTCCTTGGTTTCTTGGCAATCTTCATGTAGCCTGGCATCTATCTTCTCTCATCTCTGAATCTAATCCTATCATTTTATATCTCAAAGGTGATTGGCTTAAGACCATGGCCTCATTAACATAACAAAGGACACCCTATTGTTCATCTCACCTACTTTGGTCATACTGTCAGAGGGGACCATTCTCTGGAAAACGATATCATGCCTGGTATAGTAGAGGGTCAGTGAAAATGGGAAAGATCCTGAACAAGATAGATTGACACAGTGGCTGCATTGATGGACTCAAGCATAGCAAGGATTATGTGGATGGCACAGGACAGGGCAGTGCTTCATTCTGTTGTACATAGAGTCACTATGAGTCAGAGTTGGCTCAACCGGTCCTAACAACAACAACATTCCCTAATGGGATTACATCCACTGTTATACGGGTTAGGATTCACAATACATCTTTTGGGAGGACAAAATTCAATCAGTAATAAACACCTTCTCATGTCCCTGCACAGCCTGGAAGTGATGCTCATCCTGTGTCAATCTCTTCATTTTTAAAAGCCCAAAGTAAAAGAGATTTCTATTGATGAAAACATCACTACAATTATAGATAGAAATTTCCAGATGCTATTCCTAAATTGCTAAATGACTTTACTAACGAAGGTTTCTTCACTGAAATAATTAGAACAGGGTATTTCATATTTGGGTTTCTATAATTTTCTCTCATAGGAGCTGTCACACACTGGGGTTTTAAAGACAGATTGCCCTTTGTGGCAGGTCTCTTTCACTGACCTATTTGGGGTTATATATTTGGACTCCAGGGTTCCCATCTACGTCAATGGAAATCCTGTGGGCAGACAGAGGGCAGGCTAAGCCCACACCCATGGCAGGCCTAAGTCTTCAAAACACAGGGTGGAGACAAGAGCTTTTCCCTTTGAAAGAGGGATTTTATTGTTTGAGTCTGTGGACTTCCACTCTTCAGTTTAATCAGTGAGAATGGCTAGAACTTTATTATTACTCTTTTTCATGCATGCAGTAATTTTTGTTAAAATATTAAAACTTGAATATTTATATTTAAAGCTCAGAAAGTAATTCGCATGGCATTATAATAATTTATGTCATGGCAAACCCATGTGTTCAGATTAGGCTGCTCCATAATGTTTTCTTGGCTGTTGTAATCTTTACAGAAGCAGATAGGCCTGTCTTCTATGGTGCTGCTGCTGGGTTTGAACTGCCAACCTTTAGGTTAGTAGCCAATCACAAACCACTTATCCCTCCCAGGGACCTTGATATTTATATTTAAAAAGACATCGAATTGACAATTTTTAGACCTATGGAATGCCAGAAAAATTGATAGCTAAGGTTAAGTCTCCCTAATGTATCACAGGGCCTGTGGCATTGACTGTTAAAAGGGTGAGAGAGGTGAGAGGAAGGAGAGATGGTTTTTTAGTACCATACCTAAGAACTACCTACGTTTAGGGTAGAAGGTTTCTGAAACCTACACATGCATGTAAACATGAAAAATACACATAACTTACACATGCATGTAAACATTTTAAAAATACACATCTGAGGAGAGCATTATATGGCTAATGGCTGTCTTTTCATAGTTATTACATTTGAATGCCCCTTACTCCTGGTTCAAGGAGCTCTGGTGGCATAGTGTGCCTAAGGCATTAGACTGCTAACCAGAAGGCTGGCGGTTCAAACTCACCAGCCACTCCTCTGAAGGAAGGTTGGGCAGTCTACTTCCGTAGTGATTCTGCCTCAGAAACCCAAGGTGGGGTCTCTATGAGTTGGATCCAACTCAATGACAGTGTGTTTGCTTTGGTTTGGTACCCCTGGTTCTGCATCTCCGACATGTGCTAGAACATCATGTATTACTTTCAAGGTAGTCCTTATGTCAGCAGTAAGATGGAAGGACCTCAGCTAAACTTTTCTTAGCTTCCAATACTGGTAGTACCAGTTGTCATTGAGTTGATTACAACCCCATATGTGTCAGATTAGAACTGTGCTCCTTAGGGTTTTCAGTGGCTGATTTTTCACAAGTACATCCCCAGACCTTTGTTTCAAAGCACCTCTGGGTAGACTCGAACCACCAATCTTTTAGTTAGCAGCTGACAGCATTAACCATTTGCAACACTTTGGGAGTCCACCTTCTAGGAGACCATCCTGATTTGTTCTTTATCCAGAGTATCCTTTCTTTAAAGCTTTCAGACTAACTGCATTCAATTACTTTGTGCCTCAGTTTCCCCTTCGACTTAGAAGAAAGCTAAATGTCTTTCTTTTGTAACCTCAAGAGAATTTCAGGTGAATGAAGTTTCTACATAACATCAAGGGTAACAGAAAATAGGAAATATTTATTATTATGCAAAATAATTGGAAAAGAGTCCAATTAAACCCTGGGATCATTTTTCATCTTAGTATTCTTTAAAATGTGCAATACATTGCCTGGCATACTGTCTTATGGGCTCTTGATAAATATGAGTGGGTTTAAATTCCACATTCCTCTATTTACTAGTAATGTGGTAACTGCTAGAGGCCTTTGGTAAGATGATTTGTTTGAGAAAGCTGATTCCTGTGACTCCTTTCTTTGAACTTCCATGGGATTTTATCTGAATGTCTCTTATTGTGGTTAGCATGTTCTATTCTGTAATGTTGTTATTGAATATGGACATTTTTCTCTCTTTCTAGATTGTAAGCTTTTGAGAGCAAGATTCATATCAGACTAATCTTTGTTTTGCCCCCAGAGCACATTTCTTGTCTTACAGACTAGCTTAAAAAAATACTAAAATACTTGTTCAAAGAAAGGGCAAAGAATTACAGTGGATTTTTAAAGTCAAATAAATAGTCATATCTGTATTTAAAAATAATAATAATAATATTTTTTTACAGATATATTTATGGGGTTCTCCAGTTACCTATACCACATCATTTCTTCAGAAGTTAAATAATGCAATATATATAGTAAGAGTTAGAAATAATAGAATAAATTAATCAGAATTTGAATATATTCACTGAAGTGGTAGATGAGAAAAACAGAAGAGAAAAATAGGTTTGGAACAGTTGGTCTACCAGTAATGAGGGAAACAGACCTCATAGTCTATCCCTAAAACAAACAAACAAAAAAGAAGACATGTACAAGAAAGTTCATAGCTTTG
This sequence comes from Orycteropus afer afer, assembly GCF_000298275.1. NCBI lineage: Eukaryota > Metazoa > Chordata > Mammalia > Tubulidentata > Orycteropodidae > Orycteropus > Orycteropus afer. The sequence goes on from NW_006921906.1 coordinate 794,856, forward strand.
TTCATAATCACCTCAACTGGAAAGAATCCAAATGTTCATCAACAGCAAAATGAATCAATAAGTAGGGGTACATACACACAGCAGAATACTATTCAATAAGGTGGAACAAACTACTGATACAAAAAACACAAGGACTGAGACATGATGTTGAGGGAAAGAAATCAGACACAAAAGAGCATATACTGTATGATTAAATTCCCAGAAAGTTCAAGAACCGTCAAAATGTGTCTATGGTGATAGATGTCAGGGACCTTGTTTTCTCTGAGGGGACAAGTAAGATGGGGAAAGCCTTCAAGGGTGCTGGAATGTTCTATATTTTGATCTGGATGATGTTTACACACGTGCATTTTATCCAACTGTACATTTAATATTTGTGTATGTTGTCTTTGCTAGGTGCTGTTGGCTCAGCTCCAACTCATGACAGTCTTATGTTTAATAGAACATAACACTGCCCAGTTCTATTCCATCTTCCTGATCATTGGTATGTTGGAGTCCATTGTTTCAGCTGTTGTTGTCAATCTATCTTACTGAGAGTTCCTCTTGTTTTCACTGACCCTTTATTTTAGCAAACATGGTGACCTGGTGATTGGTCTTTCCTGATAATGTGTCCAAAGTAAGCAAACTGAAGTCTCACCATCCTCGCTTCTAAGGTACATTCTGGTTGTATTCCTTCTCAAATGGATTTGTTCATTCACTAGCATTTCACATACCAGCAGTCACCCATGATGGATAGGTTTCAGCAAAGCTTCCAGACTATGACAGACTAGGAAGAAAGACTTGGCAATCTGCTTCTGAAAATCAGCCGATGAAAACGTTATGGATCCCAACAGAACATTATATACCTTACTGCAGGTACACCTCAAATTTTGGAAAAAAAAAAAAAAGCATGCTATTTATTGGTTGCTTACTGTGTGTCTGGCAATATGCCAAGTGCATGAAGCTTTAACATTATTAAACAATTTGCCACAAGTCACAGAGTTGGTAGAGAACTGGCACTCAAAGCCAATGCTTGCCAACTCCAGGTCTCACATTAGAAATCTCTGGACTGTGTAGTCGTCGCTCTCCAGCAAGATGAAAAATGTTCCCAGGGTTTAATTGGACTCTTTTCCAATTATTTTGCATAATAATAAATATTTCCTATTTTATGTTACCCTTGATGTTGTGTAGAAACTTCATTCACCTGAAATTCTCTTGAGGTTACAAAGGAAATATATTTAGCTTTCTTCTAAGTCAAAGGGGAAACTGAGGCACAAAGTAATTGAATGCAGTAATTGAATTGGGTCTTTTGGGGTCTTGGCCTTTTCAGTGGGAAGGCCCTCCATGCCAAGCAGGTGGGCCTGTGAAAGTGGCAGCGGCTTCGTATTAAGTGTCTGTTTGATAACAATAAACCTCTGTTGCCATATTAACAGAGCTGTTAAAACATTTCCCTTGCTATTGGTTATGTCAAAGGCCCTTGCCAAATTTCAGGGACAGTAGCCTGATTGTTGAAGAGAGAAACTTACTGGAGGAACAGTGAATGGAGTTTTCACTAAGGCCTGGAGGTAAGAACAGAAAAGGCATTATTTACAGTATTTCTTTATTTTTGAAGTTCTTTCTGGCCAGTGCTCTTTTCGGGAAAGAAAACCAAAAATGAGGTTGCAGGCCACATTTCCTCTTCATCTCCTGTTCTCCCCAATAGACTTAGTTTACTTAATTTACTTGAGGTTTGATTTATAAACTTAATGAGTTGGTAATGTTTAATAAATGGGCATTTTTCTATCTTAATTTTTATTAATGAGGGGTCAAATATATGAACTATTTAATATATGTTCTCATAAGACAAGATAAAAGAGAAACCACACTTGGATCACAGTATTTGTAATCCTTACTCCCTCGTCTCTTCTTCCTGTTTCTGTCAAAATGCAGTGACTCCTCCATGTCGCCATGACCCATCATGTTGTGTGGTGGGAAACTTCTATTATGCCGCTTCCACTTAGGAAATCCTGAGAAGAGATTCCATCATAGCCTTCCAACCAGGTCCCCCACAAAACAGCACCACTGGGATTCTTGAATAACCCCACTTGACTAAGCAGGTCTTGTCAAAATTCCTTTGCTTCCTTTCAGGTCCTCAAATCTGACTGCAAATCCTAGGAGCCAAGACAGAGCTCAACCATCTACTAACAGTGTTACCTTCTACAAGCCTCCTCAGATTCTGTGTCTACAAAAATCCCTACCTCAGAGGATGTTATGAAGATAAAGCTAAAAAACACATTTGCCTAATAGAGTAACGGGTCCGTGGAGGAAACTCAAATAATTATTAGAATGAGGTCTAATATAATAGAAGTAGCTGAAAGCCTGTCTTTTTTTAATGCATTTTATTGAAATATAATTTATGTACAGTGAGATACACAAAATTAAAGTGACATGGGTCAATGGATTTTTTTCCCCAGTGTTCCCTCACCTTCCTGCCCACCTCTGGTAACCAACAAAGAAAGTTTCCTTCCATATATAAACCTTTCCTTGACTTTTTACAATCATGAACTAATACAATATTTATCCTTCTGTGATTGACTTATTTCACTCAGCATAATGTCCTCCAAGTTCATCCATGTTATGTGGTGTTTTGCAGATTCTACATTATTCTTTAGTGTTGCATAATATTCCTTCATGTGTATGTACCATAGTTTGGTTATCCATTCTTCTTTTGATGGGCACGTAGGTTGTTTCCATCTTTTTGCTATTGTAAATAGTGCTGTGATGAACATGAGTGTGCATATATCTGGTCTTGTCCTGGCTCTCACTTCTTTAGGATATATGAAAGCCTAAGTCTTTTGTTCCCAGGCAAATATGAACAGCTACTGTCAAGTGGACAATGATTTATGGCACCCCCATGTGTGTCAGAGTAGAACTGTGTTCCACAGGCTTTTCAATGGGATTGTTTAGAATTAGATCACCAGGCCTTTGTTCCCAGGTACCTCTGGGTGGACTCACATTCCTACCCCTTTGGTTGGTACCTGAGGGTGTTAACCATTTGCACCACTAGTGACTCCAGATAAATATGGACAGGAATTTTAATGCCAAGCACCTGCTTAGTGACTTCATTATCTTCATCAGGTATAAATTAGGCCTGCCAAAGGGTAGGCTTCAAGTTCCATCACACTGTAACATGTGTTACACAGGATTTTTGAAATTAGTGTTCTAACTGAAACTGAGGAAAACTTAACAAAGGTGAACAACAACAACAAAACTTGGATCCAACTCATAGCGACCCCTCCTTGGGTTTCTGAGGCAGTATCACTACGGAAGTAGATTGCCCAACCTTCCTTCCAAGGAGTGGTTGGTGCGTTTGAACCACCAGCCTTCTGGTTAGCAGTCAAATGCCTTAGGCACTACGCCACCAGAGCTCCCATAAAGGTGAATCAAAATATCAGAATCTGTTCACCTTCGTGAGGTGAATATTGGAATCTGTTCACCTCACAAAGGTGAACAGATCCCAATATTTTGATCCTTGAATTGGTTCAGGTTGCTAATGGATCCAAATCTTTTCAGACAGAATTTCTGTGATACAAACCTATATGGAAAAACCTAACTGGGTTTCTGTTGTCCAGGTCAGGAATGGTGAATACACAGGTCGTATGGTGAAACCCTTTCTTCCCAATTCAAACACCCAGCCTTCTCAGTCGCCAGTCTTCCTAACAACTGGATCATCCTGAAAAACTCTCTCCTCCAGCCCTCAGGAACCTCCAGCCAGGCTGCTGGGTCTGGCCTCAGAAATGAACCCTAATTTCTATACTTGTGCTAGGTGTTGGTCAAATCCTACAGTAATATTTTTTATAGCTGATCTAGGTTGTTTTTTAAAATCAAAATAGAACTAACCACGTTAAAACTGAGATCTACTGACTCATCTTTAGAACATGGTCCTGACAGAAATTTGGAATTATGGATAAAATCATTCACCTGTTTGTTTTGTTTGTTTTTTTTTTTTTGCACTTGCCACCCCAGGTGTGTCAGGCAGAACTATGTTCCCTGGGAGTTTCAATGGCTGAGTTTTTGAAAGTAGTTTGCCAAGTCTTTCCTCTGAGGTGGCTGTGGTTGGACTTGGATCACTGACTTTTTAGGTAGCATCCTATCAAGTCAACCATTTGGACCATGCAATGACTCACACTCACCTGTAATCAATTTCAAATTCTTTGAGAACCTCCTGTGAGAGTTTTCCATCCTCTTCCCTTTGTCCAGTGGTGGCACTCCTAAGTGATGCTTCTTTGTGACAAGGCAGCTCTTATCTCTCCAGCAGGTGAGTGCTGGGGGCTCTGTTTGGGAACCTCTCTGACTGATGCATGGCAGGGGGCCACAAAATGTCCCTCCCGTTGAAGTAGGTGAAGATAGGCAGATAAAAGGTAATACAGGCTTACCTGGTGAAACAGGTTGTTATGGGGGGAGGGGGAAAACTGGTGTGCTGGTGAATATGTCTCTCTGGGAACATGTACTCATGCTTTTCCAAGGTCTGACTACATGCTTCAAGCACTTATGGTCAATAGTTTTAGATCTCAAAATAATACCAGGCTTATCTAGAATTTTCCATCCTTGGATCACAACTTTCCTCTAATCTTTTTCTCAGGGGCAATTTTGTATGCATATGGGGGCTCTTCTAACTTTCTAACAAGGCAGGTGCATATGGCCTTAGATACATGTACTTGCTAGAAAGGCTTCTGTGGTTTGGCTTACACAGCAAGACACCTGCTCGTTTCCTTATTTCAACCATCTCTTCTATAAACAGTTGGTATTGAGTTGATTCTGACTCATGGCAACCCATGTGTTTCAGCATAGGCTGCATTCCATAAGGTTTTCTTTCTTTTTCTTTTTCTTTTTTTTTTCACTGCTTTTCCCTTCACCCATATCAAACCTGTCTCTTAATTATCCATCTATTTTCCCTCCTTTCCCCTTTTCTCCCATTCCTGGTAAGCAACAAAGAAAACTTCTTTCCCTGTATAATCCTTTCCTTTCCTTGACTCTTTACAATAATGGCCACATACAATATTTGTCCTTCTGCGATTGACTTATTTCACTCAGCGTAATGTCCATAGGTTTTTCAATGCCTGTGATCTTTCAAAGTACAGGCAGTCCCCAGGTTACAAATGCGATCCATTCCTCTGTGTGTCTTTAAGTTGAATTTGAAGCTAAGTGGGAACAGGTGCATATAGTTCTTATTTAGCCTTTCTTCAGTGCAAGAAAAGACTCAAAACCTTTTCAGTGATTTCAGAGCAGCAAGTGAAGGTGATTGTGATGAAGAATTTGTTGTGAATAGGGGTTACTTTGTTTCAAAGTGAGGGTGAATTTACATAACATTAAAGGGTACTCAACTCACTGGTTGAATGGGATTGTGGGCTTGAACCACCAGCCTTCTGGTTAGCAGTCAGTCTTTAGACACTATGTCACCAGAGTTCCCACATTAAAGGATAAGTACAAGTTATCCATAACTTGGGGATTTACAATCCTTTCTTTTGAAGGGCCTCTGAATGGATTTGAACTGCCAAACTTATGTTTAATAGCCCAGCATTTAATTGTTTGCACCACCCAGGGACTCCTCTTCCCCCTATAGAGAGATAATTTAAAAATATCTTCATAGAATAATTTTCAGGAATCTTCATCTTCAAGATTGAAGTGTTTAAACTTATAAACTCATGGATGCATTTACCTGGTAGGTGCTCTATTGTTCCTTGAGGGAGCCAACCAACATTTGGAAGCCTGGCTATGTATATGGGAGACAGATTCACAAGCAGATTTCTTGGGAAACTATCAGCTTCAAGTGTCTCTGGCAGCATATAAAATCATACTGCTGATGGCAATGAAAAGCCTATAAACCATCAGGGTTTTAGTGCTACACTTTCATTTGTAGTGCCTCAGACTAAGCCAGGTTTTCTCAACCTGAGCACTATTTACATTTTGGGCTAAATAAGTCTTTGTCAGGGGTGGGGTGTTGTCCTATGTATTGTAGGATGTTTAGCAGTATCCCTGGCCTCTACTCACCAGATGCAAGTAGCAGCCTTCCTTTCCCACAGTGATGACAACCAAAACATATCTCCAAAATGCAAACCAAACCCACTGCCATCGAGTTGATTCTGACTCATAGCGACATCCATTGGGTTTCCAAGGTGGTAAATCTTACAAAAGTAGATTGCCCTATCTTCCTTCAGGAAATGGCTGGTGGGTTTGAACCACCAACCCTCTGATTAGCAGGCAAATGCTTTAGGCACTGTACCACCAGAGCTCCTTTTGCTAAATGTCCCTTGGGGGCAACATCTCCCCACTAGGAACCACACTGATCTAGACCAATTTCATCAGGGAGAGGCCATTGGTTCATTTTTATAATTTTAATCAATCCAGTAAGGTCATACTTATCTGTTTATATCACTTAAGCACTTTTCATTTTCAAGGATTCAACTTAAAGAAATGACATTAAATTGGTGTTGGGAAAGTATAAAATTTTGAGTCAATGATTGCCCCATCCTATTTATGATTAAGGTGAAGAATGCTGAAAATACCATGGACTGCCAGAAGAACTAATAAATCTGTCCTGGAAGAAGTGTAGCTGGAGTGCTCTTTAGAAGAAAAAAATGGCCAGACTTCATTTCATATTGTCATATTGTCAGAAGGGACATTCTCTGGAGAAGGATATCATGCTTGATAGAGTGGAGGGTCAGCAAAAAAGGGGAAGACTCTCAACAAGATGGACTGACACCGTGGCTGCAATGATGGGCTCAAGTGTAGCAAGGATTATGAGGATGGCACACAATTTAGTAGTGTTTTGTTCTGTTGTACATGGTATCACTATGAGTCAGAGCTGTCTCAATGGTACCTAACAAAAGCAACAGCATCTAACATTAAATTGATCATGTCTGTTCACATTTTTAGATTGCCCGCTGTTTCTTGTGTTTTGGGTTCTGCATTCTCCTTTTCCTCTCCTCTTGTATTGATGGGTTTTCTTCTTATTTTCTCTCTAAATAGCTCATTTCATTTCTGAATTTACTGAAAATAGTCTTCCCCATCAGTCTAGCCCCTGCACCCCCAGAGCACCTCATCTGGAGGGACTTGTTCTTGCTGTCTCAGCACCACTTTGCTATAATTGGGGTATCACTGGGCTGTGTTTACACAAGCCTACTGGATTAGGGGGAAAATGTAATTTAGTCAAATGCCAAGCTATTGTATAAATGACTTTAGTCAAACAGCAAGTTGTTTTCAAATTCTATAACTGGGAGCAGCCTTGGAGAAAATCAACTTCAGGAAGCTTATTTTGTCAATGAAGAAACAGGGACCTTGAGATAAAACACTGTGATGACTAATATTTCGTGATACTTACTTAATGCTAGAGGAGTCCTGATGGTGCAGTGGTTAAGTGCTCGGCTGCCAACCAGAAAGTCAGTGCTTGGAATGCACCAGCCTCTCTGCAGGAGAAAGATGTGGCATTCTGCTTCAATGAAGATTTCAGCCTTGGAAATCCTATGGTGCAGTTCTACTCTGTCCTATGTTGTTGTTGTTGTTATGTGCTGTCAAGTCAGACCCAGCTCACAGTGACCCCTCCTTGGGTTTTAGAGACAGTATCACTACGGAAGTAGATTGCCCAACCTTCTGTCCTATAGGGTCGCGATATATGAGTCAGAACCGACTTGATGGCAATGAGTTTGGTACTGAGTGCCAGGCATGAAAAGTCAAATCATGGGGCGCAGAGCCTAGATTTCAAATCTCCTAACTCTCAGAATTCCGTAGAATAATTTAACTGTCAGAAGCAGCTACTGGTGTGACACTACTGGCCTTTCTCTCTTACCAAATCAAGAATTGTGAAATTCCTGTGAAAGTGGGGTAGCTTATCTGATTTGTAAATTTGGGAAGGGTAACTGGGCATGCTCTGCTCTGCCCTTGTTCCTGTGGGGAGCCAATGACCTGCTGGGATGGAGGGCAGCTCCTGCCAGTCCCAGCAGTGCCATATGACTATATGAGCAAGCCTAATTTATGGCAATAGGAGCTCTGGCAGCATAGTGCCTAAGGCACTTGACTGCTAACCAGAAGGCTGGCGGTTCAAACCCACCAGCCACTCCTCGGAAGGAAGGTTGGGCAATCTACTTCCATAGTGATACCACCTCGGAAACCCAAGGAGAGGTCGCTATGAGTCGGGTCTGACTCGACAGCACATAACAACAACAACAACAATTTATGGCAAGTATCAGATCAACCTACAGTATGGATTACACATCTTCAACATAAAGAAAATAAAAATCCTCACAACTGGACCAATAAGCAATATCATGATAAACAGGAAAAAAAGAAAGAAAAAAAAAATGATTGAAGTATTTCATTTTACTGGATCCACAATCAAAGTCTATGGAAGCAGCAGTCAAGAAATCAAATGACATATTGCATTAGGCAAATCTGCTGCAGAATATTTGTTTACAGTGTTAAGGACCAAATATGTCACTTTGAAGACTAAAGTCTACCTGACCCAAGCCATAATATTTTCAATCATCTCATATGCATGTGAGAGCTAGACAATGACTGAGGAAGACCAGATAAGAATTGATGCCATTGAATTGTGATATTGGTGAAGAATACTGAATGTACCATGGACTGCTAAAAGAATGAACAAATCTGTCTTGGAGGAAGTACAGCTGGAATGCTCCTGAGAAGTGAGAATGGCTAGACTTCATCTCCTGTATTTTGGTCATGTTCTCAGAAGGGACCAGTCCCTAGAGAAGGATAACATGCTGGGTAAAGTGAGGGCCAGTGAAAAAGGAGAAGACCCTCAATAACATGGATTCACATGGTAGCTGCAACGATGGGCTCAAGCACAGCAACCATTGTGAGGATCGTGCAGGACTGGGAACTGTTTTGTTCCATTGTAAATAGGTTCTCTGTGAGTTGAAACCAACTTGATAGCCCCTAACAACAACATCAGGGAGCTCTGGTGGCACAGTTGCCTAAGGCAGTTGACTGCTAACCAGAAGGTTGGAGGTTCAAACCCACCAGCCACTCCATGAAAGGAAGACTGGGCAATCTACTTCTGTAAAGATTTACAGCCTCAGAAACTCAATGTGGGTCATTATGAGTTAGAATCAGCTCCATGGCAGTGGGTTTGGTTTTTGGTTTTTGGAACGACAAAAACAAACTAATCTATCTGACCTCTACCCATAATAAATAATATCCTAAGCAAATGTGTGGGTGTGGGTGAACATGTGCACGTATGTGTACATGCCTATGTGTATTCACATAGGTTCATATGCATGTGTGTAATGTGTGTGTGTACATGTACATACTGACATGTGTGTATACCCACACAGACATACATATGTGCATTCATGTGTATTGTGCATATGTGTGCAGGAGTGTGCATAGCGTCTATGTGCCTGTGTGTGCATGTGCATATGTGTATGTCTGTGTGAGAGGGTGTGTTTATGTGTGTGTGCAGAGGCAGCTCCAGGCTGCTACTTGGCACTTGTAGTCTATGGAACATTTGTTTGCCAGGCATCAAGATGGTCAGGAGCTAAAGTTGGCAGTAAAACTACTGTTTTCTGTGGTTTCTCCCTCCCCTGAATTACTTTTCTTTTAAAAATAAGTTTTTAAACATAAGCCCTAAATTTCATGCCAAGCCACAGAGTTCAATTTAGCATTTTGGGGTAGTTATTTTAATTTGTTTTTACCTTATATTCTTTAGTCTGCAATCAGGATCATAGCCCTAAGAATTGTGCATTATCCTCTCATGGCAGATGTAACTAAAGGGAAATAAAATCTTTCCTATAAATTTTACTTTTATATCAACAATGCCTATTTTTCTTTACAATAATCATATTTATTTCAAGATGATACTATCTCTTAAAATTCATTTCAAAACATATCTTGGAATTTTCCCAAGCCTATTATTAAATTGAGTGCTAACCAGAAGGCTGGTGGTTCAAACCCACCAGCCACTCCTCGGAAGGAAGGTTGGGCAATCTACTTTCGTGGTGATACTGTCTCAGAAACCTCAGGAGGGGTGTTATGAGTCAGGTCTGACTCAATGGCACATAACAATAACATTTATTAACTACACTGGAAAACAGTCTCATTATTTTATTATTTCATTGTTTTTTTTTAATACACGGAACTCTAGCAACTTCTTTGATCACCTTCTCCCCAAACCAAATATAATCTCAAAATAAGAAAAGGTTTGTTACCACTCTTGAGACTATTTAACAAAAAGATGGGCAATCCCTAAATGTAGTTATCAAAGGAGCCCCATAAAGATTTAGGCCACTCCTCAGAAGGAAGTTTGCGCAATCCTACTTCTGTAGTGATACTGCCTTGGGAACCCAAGGAGGGGTCGCTATGAGTCGGGGCCGACTCGATGGCACATAACAACAACAACAACAATATAAGTCCCATTACCTTGCAGATGAACTTCATAAATTTACAGACTCTCTAATAGTTTTAGTTCCAGAAATGATATTGTTTGTGATGAGTTTTGGGTTCTGACTACTTTACCTAAAGAAAGATTTGAGCTGTCAGCCACAGAGAAAGTCGTGTGGAGGAATGGTTAAGTGAATTGTATTAAATAAATTGAAATGAGGCCAGGATAACATTTAAGTCTTCAGTATGGGATGCTTTTGAAACCGTACATTGCTCTGTTCATCAGCAAAGAGATGTGAGGATCAGAGCTGGTAGTAAGCAAATCAGGGACCATTGTTTAGTTCTCCTAGGACAAATGCTTAGAACCTGGGTCTAAATCGTTGTTTTGATATAATGTGACTTTCTTTACACCAGACCTTGTGTAACATTGCACAGTTGTGCACTGCATAAGATCAAAAAAGATGGTGCCTCTAAGAGCTGTGTGGAGAACACCTGTAGCGGTAGCCCCGGGATTGTCTGTTTGGTCAACCTCCGAGTAAACAAAATTAGGAGAGATTAGGAGGACAAAAAAACTAGAAAAAAAGACAAATTCACTGCCATCAAGCTGATTCCAACTCATTGTGACTCCCACTGGGTTTCCGAGGTGGTAATCTTTACAGAAGTAGATTGTCCCAACTTCCTTCCATGGAGCATCTTGTGGGTTTGAACTGCCAAACTTCTGGTTAGTAGTCAAATACATTAACACACTACACCACCAGAGCTCCTTAGGAGGACAAAGGAAACTCTAAAATTCAGAAAAATTCATAGAGTTTGACAGTTTAACCAAGGGTGTAGGAGCACAGTCCAAAGGATATGGCTGTGCGATATCCGTAGATTAATGGTTGGGCCTGTGCTTGGGTCTCTCACAGACTTGATTTCGAATTCTGACTTTGCCAGTTAGGAGCTTTGTGACGGTGAGTGACTTAACGTAAGTTCTCATCAGAGACAATTGAAGAATCACAGAGAAGACCCAACACGGTTGATGTGAGGAACAAATGAGTTAATGTCTGCAAAGCACTTAAACCTGTGTTTGGCATATTCCAACTGTTTGATAAGCATTTCATAACCTGTTTTAATATCCTGATGTTAGTATCAGAGATTGGAGAATCTGCAAACTTCCTGGTACTGGGCTCAGAGAACTCAGAATCAGCCATTTAGCTGTCACCACATTGCTGGCTGTTTCTCTTAATATTTCATTTTTCACAAGGTACTTTCAAAAGTTTATTAAAGTCATCTCCTTGGAGGTGATAGAACCAGCAAATTACATAGCTCACAGTACTGCAGAATTAAATACAGAATAGAAATGGCTTTTTGGCATAACAACACACCAGTTGTTAGGCATGGCAGCTGGGAATGGGAGCCTCATCTCGGTTCTGCCTGGGAATCTGAAGTCTTCCTGGACAACTCAGATCATTGCCTTTGCTTGCTGGTTATTAAAATATCACAAGGGGGCCCTCAAGAAATAAAAAGAAGAGGTCACCCGGGTTGGGAGGCGGGGACAGGGAATGAAGAGACATAAAAGTGCCTTATCTGCACGTCTTGCCCAGGCAGCCAGAAAGATTTGTTTGAGCCACGAAATAATATTTATCCTGCCCCGCCACTGACCAAGTTCAACTGCCTTTGATCTGTTTCTCCACTGGAGATTTTTTTTTTTAAGTTTTAATTCCTTCTGCCTAGAGGGTAGCACACAAGTAATGAACTACTTTGCGGTGAATTCAGGAAGAATTCAGAAGATGAAATATGGGACTCACATTCCCTCTGTCTGCCCTTATGGAGTCATCTGTCACTATTTAGTGAGTTTTCACAGAATACAGAGCATTTCACTGACCCCCATCAGCCTCCTCCCAAGTCAAACTCTTCTTGTATTTAAGCACGCTAAGGGGAGTCTAAGGAGCTCTGGTAGCATAGTGCCTAAGGCATTTGACTGCTAATCAAAGGCTGGTGGTTCAAACCCACCAGTCACTCCTTGGAAGGAAGGTTGGGCAATCTACTTCCATAGTGATACTCTCCTGGAAACTCAAGGAGGGGTCACTATGAGTTGGATCCGACTGGACGACAGTGAGTTTGGTGTTTGTTTGTTTTTTTAAGGGCAGTCTGGCTAAATCTAGATCATTATGTATTACTAGGAACCTGGATGGTAAAAGCAGTTTGTGATCGGTGGCTAACCTAAAGATTGAAGGTTTGAAACTACCCAGTGGAAGAAAGGCCTGGTGAACTGCTTCTGTAAAGATTATAGCCAAGAAAGCCCTACAGAGCAGTTCTACTCTGCAGCACCTGAGTTTCCATGAGAAAGGGGCAGACTTAACGGTACCTAACAATACCACCACCAAATTGTATCACTTAAAAAAAAAAAATTGTTGTTGTTGTGATTTGGGTAAACATTTACAAAGCTAATTTGTTTTCCATTCAACGGTTCATTCACATTTTGTTTCATCCCCACAATGCAAGAGCTCTCTTCCCATATCCTCCCTGTGGTTCCCTTTTCCCTGTTATCTTTCTTTCCTGTGTACTTGTCACTTTTAAATTTTTAATAACACCTTTTATTTATCCAAAATACATCCAAAATGTTATCATGTGCTCCTATAATCGATATTAAAATATACGTAATGATAATCTATTAATGATGCTTTGCACTAAATCTTTGAAGTTCAGGGTATATCTTATACTAATGGAATGTTTCTAGTGGCTAGTGCCTACTGTAATAAACAGCACAGTTACAGATGAATAAATGGAGAATCAGACATTAAAATTATTTCTTGCCAGAGATCACACAGCCAGTAATTTTTTCAGAGTCAAAGTTTAAACAGTCTGATGTGTAAACATATGCAGATTGTGATTGTATTTTATTTTTAGATTCTATCTGAAATACTTCTTATCCCATGAAGGTGCTTTTTGTTTTTAAGTTTCCTAAATGTGTTTCTAGATATTTTGGACATGGGAAAGTGTGTAGATAGGACCTGAAATAAACAAGATTTCTCAGCCGAGAGAGCTGGCAGCTGGTATGTCCCCGTCCACTTATCTTAAGAGCCAAATGCCCTGCGGAATTGAGAGGATTGTAAGGAATTCTCATTGGAAGCTCACCAGACAGGATGTTTTTAAAGGTAAAAGATGCGTAGAAGTCCAGCAGCAAGTTCCTCAGTGTAGTTAGGTAGGCACCAAGAATCTTTTGCAGCTTTGTAAGAAGTTTTGAAAGCCAAGTGAGTAGGAACCAGGCAACTGGGACTTAAAAATGTTTAGTTTTAAGCTGTTCTGAACATATGTACAAAGGGGCCCCAGTGGGGCAGTGATTAAACACTAAGCTCTCAGCTGCTAACTGAAAGGTCAGCAGTTCGAACTGAACAGCCACTCCATGGGAGAAAGATGTGGCAGTCTGCCTCTGTAAAGAATTACAGAGTTGGAAACCCTACGGGGCAGTTCTACTCTGTCCTATAGGTATGGTTTGTATGGCATGTGCCCTGGGTGCCACTTGAAGGGGGGCGCTAATGAGCAGTTTCTATTCGTCATCGCAGTTTCTATCACTAGCTGTCAGAGATCATTCAGCAATTTAAAACTAATTGCCATAGAGGCTATTTTCCATAGGTACACTGCTGCCTATAGGATTGCTATGAGTCAGAATTGACTCAATACCAACAGGCTTGGATTTTCCATTATTCTGGACTGTTTTGATTTTTTAAAGACAGGTCTTCAAAGCAATAATCCTCTGAGCATCAGCCTTCCTTTCACATGACCCCTCCCACTCACTGACCAGTCTATGCTGAGAACACTGGTTTCCCTTGATGCTGGAAACAAAAGTAGTAGAGCCAGAATCCTGTGTCTTATTTTTACTCTTATGGACTAGATAAAACCAAACCCACTGCCATCTAATAGATTCCAACTCATAGCAACCCTCATTGGGTTTCCCAGGAGGTAAAACTTTACAGAAATAGATTGCTTTGTCTTCCTTCCACTGGTGACTGGTGGTTTGGAACTGCCAAACCTTCAGCTTAGCAGTCAAATCTCTTAGGCACTGAGCCATCAGACCTCATTTATGGACTCCAAACCAAAAATCAAACTCACTGCCATCGAGTCAATTCTGGCTCATAGCGACCCCTTTGGGTTTCCAAAGTGATAAATTTTTACAGAACTAGATTGCCCAGTCTTCCTTCTGTGGAGTGGCTGGTGGATTTGAACCACCAACCTCCTGGGTAGCAATCAAATGCCTTAAGCACTGAGCCACCAGAATTTCTTTATGGACTAGATATGGCCTTGAAAAAGTTACACTAACTTTTTGTGCTTCAGATTTTTTTCACTTTCCAGATGGGGATAACAATACATACTTCATCGGATGGCTGTGCAGATTACTAAGAAAAATAATTGAAATTACTTGGTATGGTACCTAACAAATGTGAGTTGCTATCACTACTACTATTAATACTACTGCTGCTACTACCACAAGGAGCTGTGGTGGTACAGTGGTTAAAGCATTTGGCGGCTAACCAGAAATTAATTATTTGAACCCACCAGCTGCTCCTTGGGAGAAAGATGAAGCAGTGTGATTCCACAAAGATTTACAGCATTGGAAACCCAACATAGCAGTTCTATTCTGTCTCGTAGGGTCACTATGAATTGTAATCAACTCGATGGCAGTGAGTTGGGGTTTTTATTTTGGCTACTGCCGTGACTACTACTCTACAAACCAGTCACTGTGGAGTTGATTCCAATTCCTGGTGACCCCATGTGTGTCAGAGCTTAACTATGCTCCACGTGGTTTTCAATGGTTATGACCTTTTAGAAGTAGATAGCCAAGCCTCTCTTCCAAGGTGCCTCTGGTTGAACTTGAACCTCCAACATTTCAGGTATCAGCCAAGTGCATTAACCATTTACACCACCCAGTGAATCTACTACTACTAACTATATTAGTCAATAAGTATTATGAGCCTGCTCTGTGCCAGATACTGTAAAAGTTCCCGGTATATAGTAAGTTCTTGATACATATTTTATCAATGTGACTATGCTGTTAGTTAGGTGCCATTGAATCAATTTCGACTCACAGTGACCCCATGTGACAGAGTAGAACTGCCTCACAGCGTTTTATGTGCTATCATCTTTAGGAAAGCAGATCACTGGTCTTTCTCCCATGGAATTGCTAGGTGAGTTTGATCCACCAACTTGTGATTAGCAGCCAAACACTTAACTGTTGTTCTTCCAGGCATATAACTAAATAAACCAGGAGAACTCTATCTTCACCTTCAAGTTTAAGCTTTCTCTGTGGACTTAGCACCATTTGCCTTCCAAACTCTCTTCTGGAAAATGCAATCTTGGAGGGGAAGGAACAATGGTCAAGCTCATTTCAGACTCTTGAGCAATTGGTCAGCTTCCTATTAATCCTAGTTTTATCCCTCTATTCTACATCTCTGGAAGGCAGTCCTTAGGGCCTCCATGGCATGTGACTTTAAGACTTCCTGAAGAATGCAGCTGCATTTGCCTAGGCACGGGATTCCCTCCTCATGTTAACTCAGTCAAGACAAAAATGGTATTAAATGTATCCCCAGGCTGGTCAAGGTGCCTGAGAGCTGATTTCCACAGGGTGATAAAATAAAATATGGGAAATTCCTTCCAGCAAGAGCACATAAGTGGAAAAAAAAAAAAATCTTCTTTAGCTTTGTGTTCCTGTCTGGACTCTGCTAACTCTTGGAACAGTTATTTCTTCTCCTGATTGTTGGCATGCATGCTGGTGAAGTCAACAACATAAAGGTGCATTAAAAAAAAAAAAAAAAATTAAAAAGGAAATACCATAGTAGTTACAATGTTTATGCTAAGATCTCTAAAACTTACTCTAAACTGTTTTGGGGAGTGTGACTTATCAGTCACACAGACCCACTCTTCTGTTTTTATGTTCTTAGGTGGATTTGGGGTTTAAGGCTGAAACTAGTTACTAAGATTCCAAAGTGGAGGTAAATTGGCAACCCTGCCAAGTCTTCTGAGACTCCTCCCTCACTGCCCAACTCCGAGGCAGCATCATGTGTAGCTGAAGGATCATCTGCTTTGGTGTCAGGCAGATCTGCTTTCAAACACTCATATTGATGCTTGTTAGCCATGTGACTTTGGGTAAATTACTTATGACTCCCCAGACTCGCACTCAGTTCCCTAGTCAGTAAAGTGAATGAGAGGCATTGTAGTGTAAATCATTAGTGATCAAGAGCTCAGGTTCTGGGGTTAGGCTTGCATAACAGTTGTGGGTCCATCACTTATAGCTGTATAACCTCTCAACTTCAGTTTTCTCTTCAGTTAAATGGTCATAAAAAGTTCCCTGTTGTTGTTGTTGTTATGTGCCATCGAGTCAAACCCGACTCATAGCGACCCCTCCTTGGGTTTCCAAGGCAGTATCACTACGGAAGTAGGATTGCCCAACCTTCCTTCCGAGGAGTGGCTGGTGGGTTTGAACCGCCAGCCGTCTGGTTAGCAGGCAAGTGTCTTAGCCACTATGCTACCAGAGCTCCCAAAAAGTTCCCTAAGTGACAGAAATGGTTTATACTTGACTGCTAACCTAAAGATTGGTGGTTCAAACTTACCTAGTGGCATCATGAAATAGAGGCATGGCAATCTGCTTCTGTTAAGATTATAGCCAAGACAGAATATATTTCTACATATGTGTTTGTATGTGCTGTAAATATATCTATGTATATAGTCGAACAGTCAGGGAGCAAAGTTATGAAAACTTCTTAGCCATAACCAAATGCCTTGAGGTAATAGTCTTTGTGCTTAGAAACTTAGGATCACGACACCTCATTGTGTTTCCAATCACTACGGAAGCAGATTGCCCAATCTTCCTTCTGAGGAGTGGCTGGTGGGTTTGAACCATCAGCCATCTGGTTAGTAGTCAAATGACTTAGGCACTACGCCACCAGAGTGCTCACAGTCTTGGAAGATAGCTAACTCAATTGGCATAATATAGTTCACAAAGACAATGTTCTACATTCTACTATGGTGACTAATGGATGGAGTCTTAAAAGCTAGTGAGTGGCCATTTAAGTGCAACTATTGATCTGTCCCTGTCATAAGCAAAAAAGAGTGAAGAAAATAAAAAAATGCATGGAGACCATTAGTGGACTAATGGACCATGCAAATCTCAGCATCCTCAATCCTAAAACCAGAAGAACTACATGGTATCCAGCTACCATTCCCTACTGCTCTGAAAGGGATCACAATAGAAAGTCCTGGATAGAGTGGGTGAAAAATGTGGAACAAAACTCAAAATCATAGAAAAGACTAGGCTTACTGTTCTGATAGATACTAGTGGAAACCCTCAAGACCCTTAGTCACCCTTCAAGCCTGGAACTGAACTCACCCTGTGCCTTAACTTTCAACCAAACAGTAGACAGGCTTATAACGCAAACAACTCCAGGAGGTATGTATTCCTTAGAACTACCAACCATATGAAAACAAAAGGGCAGCATTTGCCCAGGGATAAAGCTCAGAAGGCAGGAAGGAAGAGGAAAAAGGATAGAAGGGTGTATGGGAACAAGAAACAGGGAAGAAGTAGCAAGAGTGCGGTTGCATTGTAAAGATATCAATGTCACAAAACAAAATGTGTATGAATTGTTGAATGGAAAATCACTTTCTTTGTACACTTTCACTCAAATCACAATAAAAAGTTTAAAAAATAAAAGTGAAAAAGATTATAATAAAGAAAATCTATGGAGCAGTTCTACTTTGTAGCATATTGGTCACCATGGCAACTAAAGAAAACAACAAATGATCATAATTTTCCTAATTGTCCCAATCACATACGTAAAGCTCTAGGTACAGCCCCAGGCACATGGTAAGTGCTCAGTAAATGTTCTTCTTAACATCAATAATGCATCTTACACATAGGACATACTCAATGAAATTTTAATTCTTTCCTTCGCTTCCTGTCCATGCTCTACCCCAATCTGAGCCATGATCTCTGGTTTCAGGTCAAGCTGGAAGGTCTTTAGTTTCACACCTCATCTTATCACCAGGTAATCTTTCTACTTTCTCTCCCATAGACTTAGGAGTGGCCCAAGGTTTAACTAGAATCAGTTGCCCTTGAGTTAATTCTGACTCAGGGCAATCGTTTGTGTGTCAGAGTAGAACTGTGCTCCACAGGATCTTCAATGGCTGATTTTTTTCTCTGAAGTAGATCTCTCACCATTTCTTTCAAGGTTCCTCTGGGTGAATTGGAACCTTCAATACTTTGGTTATTCTCTGAGGGTGTAACTGCTTGCATTTCTTAGGGACTCTGTGATGCAAGGCTACCTCCCTGGAAAGGCACCTTCTTCTGCAAAGACCTTTCAGGCAGCTCTTTTGTATGTTGTTGAAGGTCTCTTTGGTCTGGGACCTCGAAATGCTATTCTTGCTGTCCTGTTCAGATGATTGGAGGCACAGGATCTTAGAACTATACACCTGAAAGGAATTGACATCAGTGATCATGTACCATGATGAGGAAACCAAAACCCTGGGAATGAGCAATGCACTTGCATCTAGGGCTATATCCAGGTTTAGTCACTGACTCCTTCTTGCTGACTGGGAAATCTGAGGTAATTGTGTCATGCTACTGTTGTTAAAACAAACCCCAAACCAAAAAAGCTTGTTATGGAGTTTAAGGAGAAATAGCTTGAATCATTTGTTTATTGTAAAATGACTAGCCTCACATGTTATGAATTACTTTTAAGATTTCGAAATTAGGCAAGACTTAGTAATATAGCTCTTTCATTATCAACATTAGGAAGGTTTATTATTTATAGTCAAGTTTTGTTCTGTTTTTAAAGTACTGCTAGAATGCATAGAATATATACACCTGTAAACCCAGTGTTTTCTGTCAGTGATGGAGAGGTTTGTGCTTGGGCATCTTTGGGAACCAGTGTCAAACTGATGGGTGAAAACAGAATGGACAGGGAACATGGCGGCCTAGTCACCAATGGTTGTTATGGGAGTTTCTGGAGTTTAAGTACTCAACTACTAACCAAAAGACTGGTGGTTCGAATCCACCCAGAGATGCCTCAGAAGAAAGACCTCAAGAGCTTACTTCCAAAAGGTCACCACCACTGAAAAGCCTATGGAGTGTGGTTCCACTCTGATGCACATGGGGTTGCCATGAGCTGGAATCAACTCAATAACAATTGGATTTTTTTTTTTTTTTTTTTTTTTTGTCACAGCACTTTTTATTTATTTATTTATTTAATTATTGTGATGTGGGTGAAGATTTACATTTACCAGGTAGTATTCTGGCTAGCCTATGATCCTTGTCTACTGAGGTATCATTTGACCTTCAAGACGAGCACCACCATTCTTAAAGCCTAGGTTGCTCAAATCCTGCCTGCCATGGTGCTTCTTTCCTTTCAGAACTTGTTTGCAATATTGCAGTCCTCAGTATTGAAATGTGCCTGTCTTGATCTCAGGTGTTTGGCAGAGCCGAGACAGAAAGTTCTGAGCCAGCAGGTTCAGGGAGTGACTCTCTTGTTTCCTGTTGCTCCCTCTGCGGTCTCAGGAAGTTGCCTTATCATGGGATCATGTGAAGTCCTAGTATTAAGGTTTAGTGTTTTATTCCCCAAAATGAGAAATAATATATACTCATGATAAAATATTCAGACAGTATGGAAAGCATGAAAGTATGGAAAGTTTTTTTTTAAATATCTAACATTCTACTTGTCAGTGATAAGTTATTGTTAACAATTTTAGTATACATGTGAGCTTTTTGGAGTCCCTGGGTGGTGTACACAGCTAAAGCACTAACCAAAAGTTTGGAGATTTGAGTCCATCCAGAAGTGCTTTGGAAGAAAGGCCTGGAGATCCATTTCTGAAAACTTAGCCACTGAAAACCTTATGGAGTACAGTTCTACTTTAACACACATGGGGTCACAATGAGTCAGCAAATGATTTTACTAGTTTATAGACTTTTAAAAATAAACACACAATTAACAAAACTGATATTTTACCATATATCTTATTTTGTAATTGTTCTTTTTTTTTCCCTCTTGCATCATGAGGTTCTTTACATAACAATAAGGAAACTTGGTGGCACAGTGGTTAAGTGCTTAGCTGCTAAGCAAATGGTCAGCAGTTTGAAACCACCAGCATGCAGGAGTAAGAAGAGGTGGTCTGTTTCCATAAAGATTACAGCTTTGGAAACCCAATGGGGGCAGTTCTACTCTGTCCTATAGGGTAGCTATGAGTAGGAATCGACTAGATTTTTGATGGACTCCTTGTTTAGGTTTGTCTTTGTTCTGAAGTGCTGCTATAACAGAAATACCATAGGTGGGTGGTTTTAGCAAATAGGAATTTATTCAGTTCAGGCAGCTAGAAGTCTGAATTCAGAGTGTTGGTTCTAAGGGCTGGCTGAAGGCCCCCAACATTGGGCTTCAGTTCTGCCTCTTATTCTAGGCCCCCTGGAGCTGAAGGCTTCTTCTGACTCATGCAACTACTGGCTGCTGAGGCTGAAGAACCCAAGATCAGCAGGTAGAATGTCATAATCCCCAAACCATGCCAGCAACATGGCAAGCCACTGATTCAAGTCCAGAAATAATCCCAAGATCTCAGGCAACACAATACTTGACCAAACACAGGATCCAAACTGTGTCAAAAAATCCAAGACCTTTCTCAAAACTTCTTAATATATACTGGAAGCAGGCTACACCCTGATGGCAACTCCCCTTCAACTACTGAGCTCATCATAGCAGATTCCAACATGAAGTTTATTATAATCTCCTCATGGGAAGCAACTACATCCAGCTGCCAAGCCACTCAAAACCAGGTCCAGTCAAGTTGACACACAATTTTTACTTCCCCAAGGTCGCTACCACTACATTTTTTTGTTTTAATACATAATGCTACGATTGTTGAACATCCCCATAGATACATTTTTGTGATTTTTCTTAGGTGAAAGGGCAAGCACATTTAACTTTTCATACATTGACAAATTACCTTTGGAATACTTCTAGAAATTTATACTCTCAAAAACGATTTATGAGTTGCCCCAAAGAATTTTTATTTTTACTAATTACATTATGATAGGGTAAAAGGAGCTGATGATATCACCAATGATGTGATGAAAGTTCTTCTTCAGCTCCCTAACTCTTGTTCTGAGTTTTCCTTAAATTTTATCTCACATTTAGAAACCTGCCATGGCTTGATGGAATCAAAATAAAAAGAATTACCTCTGAATGAACAATGACTTCAAAACTCATTGCCACAGAAGATAATAAAGCAAAAATTCCAAAATTCAAAAGCCAGAATCCCAAAATGTAAAAAACAAAAAAAATTAATAAACAGGCAAACAAAATGAGAGGAAGAGGGATTTCTTATGTGTGATAGCTGTCTTTGTTTTGTTTTGAAATTAAGAGCAAGTGCTCTGAAGATTAAAACCTCATCTTTGAAAGAAATAGCACTAACACTCATATGCTAATTGTCATTTTACATGTCATATATTGGAGGTTCTGGATCGTATTTTAACAATTCAGTTACTTTTACATAGAATTTTCTAATGAGCCACAACTATGTGGCTTTATGGGCAATACTCATATATTTCTTTGAGAATTGTAATAATTATCAGAAAATTAGAATTCCACCAATAACAGCACATTCAATTAATAGATAAGAAAAATAATCAAAGGAGTTTCTTTACTTAAAAGTTGTTAGGCTCAAAAGAGCTCTATTTTTATTATTTGCCTTTGAGTCCAGTAAGTTTTTGATTATAGTAGTAAAAATGATGTCCAAGCTATGTCTACAATTTTAATTGCCCAAGTCATGGACATAAAAAGAAGACAAATGGACAGGCCCCTGGGGTGGCTCTTTACATTTAGATAAGCAGAAAAATGTCCTTTATATGATAAAGGACTTGGGATTTCCTTTTAGGGACAAAGTCACTGGTCTCTGTGGCATCTTTCAAAGCCTAAGTACACCCAGCGATATAGCCGATACCTTCTGGTCTTCCAGAAGTGTTATGAGGAGTATGGAGAAGTGTTGCTCAGTTGACGAAAGGCCCTCTAGATTGCATGAGGGACCCCATTGTAAGACAGTTCATTATTCCTTGAAGTCAGACACTTCTTGGGCTTAATCATGCCCCCTGAATGCTAACACCCTTATGGTAAATACCTGAAACATCATGGCAATTCTTCAGAGATGACAGCCTGGTCCCCAATGACAGAAATAATATAGTGAGATTCTCATGTACATTCAGTCTTTATCAGCACAGATGAGTGCAGGATTGAAGCTGGCACTTCCTCTTCGCATATTTGGTTGTAGGTGAGACCATCGTACTAATCAGAGATGCCGCTGTTCTCAAAATCAAGTCACACGGTGCCAGACACCTCCATCCCTCATTACTTCTTCCCATCAGATTCTCCCTGACTCTTTCACCCTCAAATATCTACCCCCATTTATCTCTCCACTCTCTTCAAATTTCTGGCAGAAAACTCCAGAGACCTGTAGTAAGTTCAGTGAAACTCTTCCCTGCCTACTTCAACAAACGTTTATTAAACTCTCACTGTTTGCCAGGCACTGGCTCTGGGGATAAGCCCCTACCCTCAAAATAATCTGAAGGGAGAGACAACCACATATACAAATAATGTTTTAATTACAAACTAACTTGTGCTGAAATACCAGATTTTACCACATGAGTGGTAGCATTCCCAACAATAGTTTCTTTCAGTATTCCCTGCAGGTTCATATTAGTTGCCATCCAGTCAGTTCTGACTCAGAATGATCTTATGTGTAAGAGAATGAAACATTACCAGTCCTGTACCATCTTGATGACTGTTTTATGTTTGAGTCCATTGTTGTAGCTATTGCATCAATGCTTCTCTTTGAGAGTTTTCCTGCAGGTGGTGATGACTAAACTGAATCTTATAGGGACCCACCATGGCCAGCATCATATAACTAGCGGAAGAGTTGAACATTCTCTTGTAGGTAATGGAGAAATCAATGGTAGGTCAGATTATAATCATGAGTTTTTCTGGGGATGTACAATGGATGAATTTGAGGACAAGACAAGGTGGATTTGGGTTTGAAGCTCATTGCACTAATCCACATGGGAGATGATAGATGTCTAAACTGGTTGTAGAGATAAGAAGTAGGCTTGTGATCTGTTTAGGCAGTGGGATCAGAGCATTTGGTGGCTGATCATCAGTGCAATGACATGAAGCAGATAGAATGAAGAATAGCGTTTACCTGCCTGGTTGGATGATGATATCACCGCTGGAGATAGAAAATATAGTGGGAGCAAAAATTGAAGTTTTGGACATGGTGGGTTTTATATTCTAGTCAATACAATACTGGAAGTAAAATATGACAAGGCAGTTGTATATATGACTCTGAAATTCATGGGATAAGAGGTAGTACAGAAATATGAAATTACCCATCATAATATGTTAATTATGCCCAAATCTTTGAGATTAGGTAAGGTCACTCAAGTAATGTATAGAGCAAGGGAAGGGCCAAGAATCAAACCCTCAAGAATACTGCCATTTAAGGGGGTGGAGGAGAAAGAGAAATCCACAGAGCAGAATAAGAAGCAGCAGAGTTTAAAAAACATGCCTGGCCCCAAAAAGAATGTAAAGAGAACATTTCAAGAAGCAGGGAATGAAACAAAAGACAGGCATATGAGCTGAACATTTACATTAGGTAGATACACTGCTTGGGGTGATCAATCATAGAAGAATAGAAGGGCTGTGTATGAACAGGGAGACTGCTGTGGGTGGGGGACAGGAGTGCATGGGGGAGGACACAGGGAAGAGATGGCTATGGGGAGGAAGTGGGAGAAGAGCTGTTGCATTGCAGGAGATTGGAGTCAATGTCATGAGGCAAAGCGTATGTGAACTGCTGTATGGAAGATGAATTTGCTCTGTAAACTTTCACCCAAATCACAATAAAAGTAAAAAAGAAGAAGAAGAAGAAGAAAAAGCAGGGAATGCTCACCCATGTCAAATGAGGCAGAGGTTCCGTAAGAAAAAGATTCATTATTATGAAAGTTGTTGATGACTGTAAGGAAAAGAGTACTGTTGTGGGGACTAGAGACTGGAGTGAGCAGAGAATGACTTGAGGGGTAAGAGCAGTGCAGAAAGGAAGACAGGAAGTACAGAACTATCCTTCTGTGAAGTTTGGATGAGAGGGGGGTTGCTATAAAGAAACAGGTGTGTAGTCATTAGAACTTCTCTCTCTTTTAAGAATCAGATAGGAATGATTTGAAGAATTTTACAGACAGTGGGGGGCTTTTAAAAAGAGATAGAGGGAAAAAAAGAGAGAGACAGAGACAAAGAGAGAAATGGTCAGTTTGAAAGACGGGAGGATTAAGTAAATCCAGAAGGAGTAAATGGACAGGAAGTGTTGTTTGACTTTGAACAGGAGGAGACATGGCTCATTTTCTGACACTTGAAGTAGGCCAGGTCCAGTTTGGATGTGGGTGAGTTTATAGATAGAAGACCAGAAGCTGAGGGTAATAACACCCAGAGGCTTCAATTTCCTCCAAAGCAGGAAGCCAGGGCCCTGGTGTATGAAGGGGACTGAGTGTGCATTGATTTGTCAGGTAAGGTCATAAAAGTCCTCAACTGAAAGTTCTGAGTCCCCCTTTCCATGGAAATGTACTTCAACTCAGGAGAACTTGAAGAGAAAGGAGAAGGTTGGAAGTAGTTCTAAAGGGAATTGGGAAAGGAAATTGAACAAGCATAAATGATTGAAGGGGTCAGAAGTGAGTGCACTAAGGAAGGACAAAGACTTGGTGTCTGGTCCAGTCATCTGTCCAGATCCTCCTCCCCAAGAGCAGCAAAGGTGAAGGTGATTCTGGCCCTGCTCTGAGCCTGGGGTTTTTGTTCATAAGTACGTCAAAAGGTTATGACTGAAAACCAAACTCACTGCCATCGAGTCCATCCCAACTCATAGCAACCCTTCCCTGGGTTTCCAAGGTGGTATCTCTATGGAAATAGAGATCTTCCTTTCCAGGAGTGGCTGGTGGGTTTGAACCACTATCCTTCTGGTTAGCAGTCAAGTGCCTTAGGCACTCCACCCCCAGAGTTCCCCTCAAAAGGTTATTGTTGTTGTTGCTGCTGTAGGAGCAAGATAATTCAGAGTCCATGTGAATGCCTGAGCTTGGCTGCTAACTGGAAGGCTGGCAATTTGAGCTTACCCAGCCGCTCCACCAGAGAAAGACCTGGTGTTTTGTTCCCGCAAAGGGCACAGCCTAGTAAATCCTATGAAGCAGTTCTACTCTGTCATATGGGATTGCTGTGAGTTGAAAATTGACTCCACAGCACCTAACAACAACAAGGATGAGCAGGGAGAACAAAACATGATGAAGAAAGAGTGTCCCTGCATCTAAAGAGCTTATAACATTGTGGAATAAATGAGTATAAATAATTAGGGAGTGTTTGTTTTTGTTTTGTTTGCATTGGTCATGCAGAGTTAAAATTCATTTTCCTAAGCTGTTCAAATTAGAGGGTGGAGAAGGACCTAAAATTTCTGTCCTCTACCCTCTTCTTAAAGATCAGCATGAAAGAACATTCCATGCCCTCCTTTGTAATGCATTCCAGCGTCTCACAATCCTCAAACGGATTTTCATCTTAATGTCAGACTTCAAAAGAACAATGTTGAAAAATTATATTATTGAGTTCAAAACGAAAAGGAGAAAGAGAAGGATTCATTTCTTGTTTCACTGCTTCAACATTCTCCCTGTACTTCCAATTGGACATGCTGTTCTCCACTGCCTGGAGGCACGTCAGAAAACCATTAGGCAGTCTTGATGTGTTCAGTTAAATGTCTATTGTGTTTCTCCCCAGACACAGCTACATTGTAGAGACCAGCATCATTAACCTTCTTTCCTGGTATGTTGAAGTGCATGTCTTTGCATACGAATTCATGTAAAAATATGGTATCATCTGTATGTATTCCACATGTTAGTACACTTTCATATTTATAAAATTATTTGAAAGCCTTAAAAAAGAAATGTCTAGTTGCCATCGAGTGGATTCTGACTCCTGGAGACACCATGTGTGTCAGAGAAGAACTGTACTCCATAAGGTTTTTAGTGACTGATTTTTCAGAAGTAGATTGCCAGACTTTTCTTTGGAGGCACCTCTGGGTGGACTTGGATCTCTAACCTTTCAGTTAGCAGCTAAGTGCATTAACTGAACCACCCAGGGACTAAGGAATAAAAACAAAAAGCAAACCCACTGCCATTGAGTCGATTGTGACTCACAACAACCCTCATTGAGTTTCCAAGGCTGTAACTCTTTACAGAAGTGGTTCACCCCCTCTTTCTTCCTCAGAGCAGCTGGTGGGTTTGAACCGTACTGCTGACCTTCTGGTTAGCAGCCAAATGCCTTATCCACTATGCCCCCAGACCTCCTGGACTAAGGAATAGTTCTGTTAAAATCTAGTTTCCATCATCAAAGTAAGCATTGCTAATGAAGAGCTGGGCTCTATGAGTCAATTCTAGCAATTACACATATGTAAAAATTGTTGGACTTTGTGATTATGTGATTGCTGATACTCTTCTCTTAAAACTAGGGAGATTCTGCCATTCATTTATCTTCACAGCTCTTTTAGCCCCTTTCCACAGTGTCATTCCACAGTACCCAAAAGGGTATTTTTCAGACTTAGGCACATAAAATACAAAGACTGGAGGTAGTGTTTCACTTCGATGTCTCCAGTGAGAGATGCTGCTGGCTTCTGGCTCAGAGTGTGAAAATCTTGCGTCATTTTGGAGCTGTGCTATTGGCTGAAACCTTGGTCTCCTTTTCCTAAGGTATTATCATTAAGAAGAAAGTGCTTCACTGTGGACAAACCCAGAATAAGGGAACAGTAGTCCCTGTGACCAGAGCTGCAAAACTCCTCAGAGAAGACCATGTCCTTTTCCACCAAAGTTTCCAGCATTAGAACAGACACACATTATTTATAAAACCCAAAACCAGTTGTCAATAAGTTGATTCTACCCCACAGTGACCCAGGTGTGTCAGAATAGAACTGTGCTCCATATGGTTTCCAATGGCTCATTTTATTGGAAGTAGATCATCAGGTCTTTATTTCAAGCCACCTCTGAGTGGACTCAAACCCCAAACCTTTAGATAAGATGAGCATGTTAATTGTTTTACCACCCAGACACAGATATAAAGTCACCTGACCAGTTAAAAGTGGAAATGTCCTGCAGTTAACAGTGGTTTCTTTAGTTGCCTATATGTTGCCAACTATCCCTTACTACTAAAAAGACAAAACAAGGATCTATCTTTCTAACTGGATTTCTAACCAGTCACACTTGGCATAATTGTTGGGCCTTCTCATGGTCAGAGTTATTTAATATGAAGTTATCTGCTTTAATATCAAAGTTTTCCACTGGGAGCCAGGTCCAGAGAGCCCTGCTCAATTACTTCTTTATTCACCGTCTCAGTGAGCACAGTTTCTCTAAGGAATCTGAAGATTTCATATGAGGACATGAAACAACTTAACATAGTAATCTAATCAGAGGAGTAGGTCAGCTTCAGAGTCATTTATTTAGTAAATATTTCTTGAGTACCTACTATGTGTAATGAAGAGCAAATCAGAGAAAAGTCATCCCCCTCAGGTTAATCACATCCTTCAGCTCAGTATTTTCAAAGTGAGCCTTCACTTCAGATTTTGTTTATTTTCATACTAGGTGAGCACTACCTTTGAGTGGGTGTTCTGTTCAGCACTAGGAATGCAAAAATTAATTAGCCATTAATTCAAGGAGCACACATTAATAAAAAACCAAACCAAACTCACTGCCATCAAGGTGATTCCAACTCATAGCGCCCCTCATTAGTTTTCCAAGGCAGTAAATCTTTATGGAAGTAGATTGCCCCATCTTCCTTCCATGGAACGGCTGGTGGGTTTGACCTGCCTACCTTCTTCTGGTTAGCAGTCAAATGCCTTAGGCACCGCACCACTAGAGCTCCATTCACATTTATAAAGAGCTTCCTAATTTCCCTGTACAGAGCTCTGGTGCCGCAGCAGTTAAGGCATTTGGCCACTAACCAAAAGGTTGGTGGTTCAAATCCACCAGCCACTCTGCAGAAGAAAGATGAGGCAGTTTGCTTCCATAAAGATGTGCAGTTTTGGAAACCCTATGGGGGTCGCTATGAGTCAAAATCAACTCAATGGCAGTGAGTTTGGTTTTGGTTTGAATTTCCCTGCAGTTTTCTTACTTCGGTATCTATTTAGAAGGTAAAATAATTTATAATTCATTTGGTGGCCAATGTAATTTGGCTTAGCTTTTCATCTTCATTTCTTCTATCATGTCTCTACGAGACTGGAGAAAGTTCTTATAGAAATTCAATGATTTAATTTTTGATTTACACTAGCAGAAATATGCAACTGATGATTAAAGTTTGGATTTGGGACTAAAATGTTCGTTTTGAAGACTGCACTAAAATGACTCATTATTAGATTAAACGGAATCTAATTAGATCAGCCATCTCGACATAAAGAAGGAAAATTCATTTTCTTTAAAATGTGGCAATTTCTAAGAAACTAGCCCCGTAATCCTAAATTAAAAGCAGGTTTCTACACGTTGGATTCATGCCTGCTTTTAGCCTTTGGCATTGTATTTGGTCTGTTTAGTTAGTTAAATAATGGTAACAAAAGAAGACAGGATGGATGATGTTAAATAAAGGGAAATTTAAGAGAGTAATTATGGTATTAGGCTGGGCCAGAAGGTGAGGGTTGTAAGTAATAAGATATCTGCTTTTTAAACAAAGTACTCTATCTCCATTTGGCCTGACCCTTCTTGGATAAACTGTATATTTTATTCCATTCCTATAAGCAAGAGAACAAGTGAACTCTGAGGAGAGTGTTGGGTGAGACATTTATACATTCTAAAATATCTTGTATGAAGTTGCCTAACTTCTTGTTTTAAATGAAGGTGTTAAAATTTCAAGGAAATAGAATATTATGAGAAATGACACAAGTGTCAGGTGAGATATTAAAAGTTTGGAAGTTCAATCCCTATGTACCCAATGCTAAAGGGTCTACCTAACTCTTCAGAGGGCATTTTGCATGGAAAAATCAAAAAAAAAAAAAAAAGAAAAAAGAAAAAAAATCCCAGGAGCTCTTTATTTTATTTCAAAGACATATGGTATTTTATGCAAACAATATAACTCACCTCCTCTTCCTGTGAGGCATTTTTGCAAGCGCTATGCTAATAATTTTTACATATTGCTGTAAAAAATTAGCATAGTGAACTTATCAAAATACCTGGGGAGAGGGGGTGAGGGGGCAATTGACAACAAACACAGAAGGCTCACTCCATTGGTAACACTGGAAAGAGCTGCTTCCATTGGCTAGTGGAATGGTTACTCACTGACGAGCTCTTTGGTGTCCCAACTGTCAACATAGGAAGGAACCACTTTCCAGAATGCTGATATGTTGATGGAGAGAGGATATGAATGGATTTTATGCAAAGTTTTCTAGTTGAGTGGTGTTTCCTAGTCCATCTCTATATGTCATCACTCTTGATGCTTCATTCTAACCAAGAGTCAGACTAAGAGCTAAGAGATCTTAATTGATTTTATGATGGTTTGTTCTATATTCTAAGTCATCAAATGACCCTTTGATATAACATATATCTTGGATCAGTTAATTACCCTTGTCACAAAGCTTTTGTCCTATGTTGTTGTTATGTGCCGTCGAGTCGGACTTGACTCTTAGAGCCCCTCCTTGGGTTTCTGAGGTGGTATTACTACAGAAGTAGATTACCCAACCTTCTTTCTGAGGAGTGGCTGGTGGGTTTGACATAGTAATATATAATGCAGCATCAATGTCCTGATTAGTTGCCACTGCTTGCTTATTCATAATATAACTAACTTATTATGTGTTGTAATACAACTTGTAATAACGTAACTTATTATTATGTCAAGGTATTTATACAAATGTTCTTATTTAATCTTTAAACAGTAAACTCATAAAGTACCTACTACTGTTATCTCCATTTTTAGAAATGATGAAATGGACTTAGAAAGGTTAAAATACTTGTCCAAACTTATAAGGCAAGTAGTAGGAGGAATCATAATAAAAGTATGGACAAACTGACTCCAAGAACTCCAAGAGCTCAGTCTCTAAAGTCTCCAACATGTTCCCAAAGTTGATTTTCAAAAGATCTCATATATCATTTAGAAGAAGACAGTGAGGTAGCACGAAAAAGCTAATGAAGGATGAAGCAGTAAAGTAACTTGCCAGGAGCCCATTTCTAATTTGAGGCAATACTGAGTCTGGAATGCAAACCTCTTAGTGGTATTTATTGGTTTATCTCCTTGAGCTGTATCTCGCTGGATTGAACTTTGGCATCTTGTATACATTTTTTGGGTCCTACAGATATTAGAAATCAAAGAAGCATGCCTGTGCCTACAGCAGCTTTT
The DNA here is from genome assembly GCF_000298275.1 of Orycteropus afer afer. Taxonomy (NCBI): domain Eukaryota; kingdom Metazoa; phylum Chordata; class Mammalia; order Tubulidentata; family Orycteropodidae; genus Orycteropus; species Orycteropus afer. The sequence goes on from NW_006921906.1 coordinate 825,605, forward strand.
CTGCTCTTTTCAAGACAGATCAAACCAAGTGTCTTCACATTGAGGAAACAGAAAAAGAACACTCAAATAAGAATGAAGGCTACTTATTCAGAGCTTGCTATATAGCAAGGGAGTCAGTCGTTATTACTTAAATTTGGCTGACTCAAAGGTAGGCAAGGGAGTGGGAAAGCTTTAGAGGTGGATAAAAGGAAGGTTTCATTCAAGTATACCCTGATTAGAGATTGATGGCATGAGGATGCAGGAGGTAAGCTAACTAGAAATGGGGCATCCTATGTGATTGGTTAACCCTTTCCATCGAGATGTTTCTGACTCATGGTGACCTCATTTATTACAGAGTAGAACTGCACCATGGGACTTTCTGGTTGTAATCTTTATGGAGATAGATCACCAGGCCTTTCTTCTGTGGTGCCACTGGGTAAGTTTGAATTGTCAACCTTTAAGTTAGAAGACAAGCACAAATTGTTTGTGTCACCCAGGGCCACCTCATATGATTTGTTGTTGTTGTTATGTGCTGCTGAGTCAGTTCCAACTCATAGCGACCCTGTGTACAACAGAATGAAACACTGCCCAGTCCTGTGCCATCCTCATGAAATTGTTGTCATGCTTGAGCCCATTATCGCAGGCACTCTGTCAATCCATCTTGTTAAGGGTCTTCCCATTTTTCCCTGACCCTCTACTTTACCTAGCATGATATCCTTCTCCAAGGACTGGTCTCTTCTGATAATATGACCAAAGTATGAGAGATGAAGTCTGGTCATTCTTGCTTCTAAGAGCATTCTGTCTGCACTTCTTCCATTCCCACTGCATTTGGTTAAGGGAGTGTATTTGGCTTTCTCCTAATTTGGAAGTAGGGGCAAAAAGTAAGACAGCTGTCAGTTATCAATCAAGTTCTAGTCTTCTGCAGCCATCGGTAAAGGAGTTGTTGCTTGGCTTCTTGAATTGGTAGCTGCAGATAATGGTTTGCCTTTCTGAGTGGTTGCTGCAGTTTATGGGCTAGAGCCCTATTTATAAACAGTCATCCCTCTGTATACTGGGGAGACTGGTTCCAGAACACCCCTTCCCACCTCTCTCAGATATAAAAATCTGAGAATACTCAAGTCCCTTATATAAAATGGTGTACTATTTACATATAACCTGTGCACATCCTCCCATATGCTTTAAATAATCCCTAGATTAGACTGGTACACCTTGTGATCCTCAGCCTATATGACCACAAGGCCAGAAGAACTAGATGGTGCTCAGCTACCACTGTCAACCACTCAAAGTGGGATCTATGTAGATGATCCTAAATAGAGTGGGAGAACAATGTTAAACAAAATTCAAAATCATGAAAAAAAAAAGAAGGGACCAGGTTTAATGGAGCCTGGTGAAACCTCTGAGACTATGGCCCCTAGCTGCCCTTCAGGTCTGGAAATGAACCCACTACTGTGGCTTTCAGGGAGCTCTGGTAGCATAGTGCCTAAGGCACTTGACTGCTAACCAGAAGGCTGGCAGTTCAAACCCATCAGCCACTCCTCAGAAGGAAGGTTGGGCAATCTACTTCCATACTGATAGTGCCTTGGAAACCCAAGGAGGGGCTGCTATGAGTCAGGTCTGACTCAATGGCACAAAACAACCACCACCACCACCTATGGCTTTCAGCCAAACAAAAGACAGCCATATGAGCTGAACATTTATGTTAGGTAGATACACTCCTTGGAGAGATCAATCATGACAGAATAGAAGGGCTGTGTATGCACAAGGAGACAGTTGGTGGAGGGTAGGAGTGCATGGGAGGGAAGGACATAGGGAAGAAATAACTAAGGGGAGGAAGTAGAAGGGGAGCTGTTACATTGTGGGAAATTGCAGTCAGCATCATGAGACAAAATGTGTATGAACCACTGTATGAAAAATTAATTGACTCTGTAAACTTTCACCCAAATCACAATAAAAACTTTTTAAAAAAATTATCCCTAGATTAAAATTACTTATAATACCTAAAGGAGCTCTGGTGGTATAGTGACTAAGGCATTTGACTGTTAACCAAAAGGCTGGCGGTTCAAACCCACCAGCCTCTCCTTAGAAGGAGTTTGGCAATCTATTTCCGCAGTGATACCCCCTTGGAAACCCAAGGAGGAGTCACTATGAGTTGGGTCTGACTCAATGGCAAATAACAACAACAACAATGTGAAACCCTGACCCTAAACTTTCAAATCAAGAAAGCAAATGCTATGAGGTATTTGGTTGTGCAAAACAAGCCTCAGAAGCTTCTCTTTTTTTATGTTGTAAATATATCTATCACACAACATTTGCCAATTCAATGTATTACAGGTATACAACTTAATGACATCAATTTCATCAACTGGCTATACAACCCTACCCTTAATCAATGAGATATTTTCATCATCATTAACTGGAACTCAGTGCTCCATAAGCAATAACCTCCTCTTTCACCCCCTCACCCAACCCTGGTAACCACTAATAAAACTTGGTCTCTATACATTTGCCTATTCTTGTCTTTTTATGTTACAAGCTCCATCCATGTTGTAGTATGTATTCAGACTTTATTTCTTGTTCTGGATGATAAGTATTCCATTGTATGTATGTATCACATTTTGTTTATCCATTCATTCATTGGTGAGCATTTAGGTTGTTTCCACTTTTGGCTATTGTGAATAAAGCTGCAATGAACACTGGTGTGTGTGTGTGTGTGTATGTATATATATATATATATTCATGTTGCTGCTTTCAAGTCCCTTGGGTATATTTCTAG
>NW_006921906.1:829122-831050 GCF_000298275.1 Orycteropus afer afer
TATGTATATATACATATATAATTTATTAGATTCTTTTAGAATAAATATATGCTTCTGACATTTTCCCAGTTGGTAACTTGTCTTTTCACTTTTTTGGTGAATTCTTTTGATGAACAAGTTTTTAATTTTCATGAGATCCCATTACTTGTCTTTTGCCATTTGTGCTTTTGTTATTACTTTAGATAACTATTGCTAAAAGCTGGGCCAACAGTGTTGCTCCTGCTTTTCTTCTAAGAATTTTATGGTTTTGTTTTTCACAATTAGGACCTTAATCCATTTGCTTCGATCTTGCTTATTTTTCTGCATGTGGAAATCCAATTTACTCAAACCATTTATTGAAGAGACTCATCTTTCCCCATTGAATGGATTTAGCACTCTTGTTAAAAATCAGTTGACCATAGATGTATGGGTTTAGTTCTAGTCTCTCAATTCTTTTTAATTGGTCTATATGTTTATTTTATACTAATACCAGGCTGTTTTGATTACAGTAGCTGCATAATATGTTTCAAAATCAGAGTGTGTGAATCTTTCTACTTTGTTCTTCTCCTTCAAAATTACTTTAGGTACTTGGGGCCTCTTGCCATTGCATATAAAGTTGAGGCTTGGTTTTTCCATTCTATGAAGAAGGCTATTGGAATTTTGATAGGGATTGCATTCAATCTATAGATCACTTTGGGTAGTATTGACATTTTAATAATATTAAGTCTTCTAATCCATGAACACAGAACATTTCCCCATTTTTGTGAGCCTTCTTTAATCTTTTCAAGGAGCTCTGGTAGTGTAGTGGTTAAGGCATTTGGCTGCTAACTAAAAAGGTCAGTGATTCAAACCTATTAGCTGCTCTGTGGAACAAAGATGAGCCAGTCTGCTTCTGTAAGATTTATAGCATTGGAAACCCAGTGGGGGTCACTGCGAATTGGAATTGACTTGATGGCAGTGAGTTTAGTTTAGTTTTTGGTTAACCTTTTCAGCAGTGTTTTATAATTTTCATTGTGCAAATCCTTTATGTCACTGGTTAAATTTATTCCTAGTATTATTGCTCTTAGATGCTATTATAAATGAAATTGTTTCCCTAATTTCCCTTTCAGATTTCTCCATTTTGCTGTATAGGAACTCAACTGATTTTTGTTTGTTGATCTAGTTAGTACCCTGCAACTTTGCTAAATTCCTCTATTAGCTCTAAAAGCTTTCTTGTGGATTTTTTTTTTTTGAGATTTTCTATACATAGTATCACATTATTGCAGATAGAGATAATTTTACTTCTTCTTTTCCCATTTGTATACATTTTATTTCTTTTCCTTCTCTTATTGCTCTGCCTCAGACTTATAATATAGCATTAAATAGAAGTGGTCAGAGCAGGCACCCCTATCTTCTTCCCAGTGTCAAGTAAGGATCTCAATCTCTCTCCTTTAAGTATAATGTTGGCTGTTAGTTTCTCGTATATGTCACTAATCATTTGGGGGAACTTCCCTTCTATTCCAATATAATTGAGAGGTTTCATCGAGAAAGTGTGTTGGATTTTATCAAATGCTTTTTCTGCCTCCATAGAGATGATCATGTGGTTCTTTTCCTTTGTTCTATTGATGTGGTATATTATATTGACTGATTTTCTAATATTGAACCATCCTTGCATTCATGGAATAAATCTCAACCAGTCATGGTGTATGCTGTTGGATTCTGTTCATTCATATTTTGTTGAGGATTTTTGCAACTATATTGACAAGGGATATTGGCTTATAATTTTCTTATTTTGTGGTAGCTTTGTCTTTTTTGACAACAGGGTTATGTTTGCTTCATAGAATGAATTAGGGAGTATTCCTTCCTACTTTATCTTTTGAAATAGTTTAAATAGGTTTGGTGTCAATCTGTAAAACTTTGATAGAATTCTCCAATGAAACCATTTGTCCCTGGACTTTTTTTTTTTTTTT
>NW_006921906.1:831853-848646 GCF_000298275.1 Orycteropus afer afer
CCAAAGTAGTAGGTGGAACAATGTTTTGTATAGTATGTTATGCCAATTGAGCTTGATGTCCCCTGCGAGTTTCAGTAGGTTTTGTGTTTCTAAGAATTTGTCCATTTTATATAGGTTATTGTTTTAGTCTGTGTTCTCTAAAGGATCAAACTCACTGAAGCATATATCTATATATAGAGAGAAATTTATTTCAAAGAAATGGCTTATACAAATGTCATGAAATGGTGCATGTGATTGTGGGTACTGGCAAGTCCCAAATCTGTGGGTCAGGTGACAGTCTGAAGACTTCTGCTGGCTAATGTGGTTGCTGCAAGTGGCAAACCCAAACTCTGCAGGTCAGATGGCAGGCTTGAAGACTGTGCTGATTCACAGGGTTGCAGGCATTGGTGAATATAAAATCTGCTGGTCAGGTGGCAGATTGACAACTTCTGCAGGTTCACCTCCCAAGAACCAGAGGTCAGGTGACAAGAAGATTTCATGGTTGAGAAAGAGAGTGCAAGCTTTGCCAGACATCCATTTACATGTGGGAGACAAGCCTCCCCGCCCAAGAAACTCCCCTTTTGACTGATTAGCTACTTGCATCAGATCACAAATAGAAGGTACACATTATGGAAGAGCACATGCCAAACTACATTACATTATGGAAGAGCCTAGCCACGTTGACACATAACGTTAACCATCACCATTATCCATAATACTCAATCATAATTCTCTTTATTTCTATTGAGTCAGTTGTAACGTCTTCTTTTTCATTCACTATTTTAGTAATTTGCATCTTTTTTCATTTGTCAGTCTAGCTAAAACTTTGTCAATTCTATTGATCTTTTCAAAGAACCAACTTCTGGTTTTGTTGATCGTATATTTTCTTCTGTTTTCTATTTCATTTATTTCTGCTTTGATTTTTTTGTTATTTCATTTCTTCTGTGAGTTTTAGGCTTTATGTTCTCTCTTTATAGTTCCTCAAGTTGTAGAGTTAGGCTGTTTATGTGAGATTATTCTTTTTTTTTTGTGTAGGCATCTGTTGCTATAAATTTCCCTCTTAGTGCCTTCACTACATCCCATAAGTTTTGATATGCTGTGATTTCATTTTCATTTGATGTTAAGAAATTTGTCATTTCTCTTTTGATTTCTTTCTTGACTTGTAGGTAGTACACTTGCTGTTTAATTTCCACATGTTTGTGTATTTTTGAGTTTTTGTTTTGTTTTGTTTTTTACTGTTTTGATTTCTAGTTTTACTCTATTATAGTCAGAGAAAACACTTGATATGATTTCAATCCTTTGAAATTTATCAAGACTTATTTGTGACCTAACATGTGGACTATCCTAGAATAGATGGTAAATTTCTTGAAGACAGAATCTGTGTCTCAATCATCATGGAATCCCTCATGGTACCTGGTCCATTTCCCTATATTCTCATATAGGTTCAATAAATATTTGATGAATGAAAGGATGAATGTTCAGAGTGAAGGAGGAGCTATTTATACTCTGGATCTCACTCTTCCTGCCTTGTGACCATTTCCTCTTAACCCTGCTCTCCAGATGACCACAATGACCTAATTAGCTTCACTGGTTTCCTCTAACATCCTAGGTTATATATGTGCTACAACTCTCTCTGGTGGTACAGTGTTTAAAGCATTTGGCTGCTAAACAAAAGGTTGGTGGTTCAAACTCACCAGCCACTCTGCAGGATAATGATGAGGCAGTCTTCTTCCATAAAAATGTAGAGCCTTGGAAACCCTATAGCGTTCTAATCTGTCCTGTAGAATGGTTATGAGTCAGAATCAACTCAGTGACAGTGGGTTTAGATTTTTGGTTTGTAACTCCATTGTACCAGAGATATTGTTGTTGTTGGCTACCATTGAGTTGACTCACAGCTCATGACGACCACATGCACAGTATAACAAACCACTACCTGGTCCTGTGCCATACACATGATTGGTTGTGGATCAGACAATTGTGATTGGAAGTGGATTACCAGGTCTTTTGTTTTAGTCCATGTTAGTCTGGAAGCTCCATGAAACCTGTTCAGCATCATAGCAACATGCAAGCCTCTTCTCACAGACAGATGGTAGCTGTGCATGAGGTGTATTGATCCAGGTCTCCTATATGGAATGCAAGAATTACACCACTGAGCTACCATTGCCCCTAGGAACAGAGATATATGCCCTTAATGAGACTTCTCTCAGCTTGCACCCCAAGGAACTCCTGCTCAATAGTTGGAAGAAGATTCTTTTTAAAGTAGCTTTATCTTTGAGATATCAGATATTATCTGAATGACAAAATATTCATTAAAACCAAAGACCAGCTGTCCACTCTTCAGGATATATTGTGGTTACCCTCATCTGGATTTGGCAGAAATATTTGTATTATGGATATCATTTTTTCTCAATCAGGAGCAGAAAATCTTATTTCATTGACAGGAGATGGCTTTAATTTTTTTTTTTTTAAATATGCCTTTTTTCCTACAAAACATGAATCTGTTTTACTTTTTAGCCCAAAAAAGCTAAGTATCAACTCCACTTCCACACCCATCAATAGATCAGTACATAAATTTCTTGCTAATGCAGGAAATAGTCAATCTAAGTGAACTGGCTGGTCTCACTGTCAGGACTTTGAAGCCAACTAGAGTGTTGCAGCTCTGGTGAATTTGCAGACTCCAGTTGATTGGGAGTAGTTCTTTGGTTGCACTGGCATGAAACATGTCTTTCTTCAACATGTGCTTCCTGCTGACATGTGACTGAAGCATTTACAAGTGGCTGATTACTGTACATACAAATAATTGAAATAAGGCAATGGGAGAGAGCAGGGAATGAGATCTTTCTTCTCCAAGAAACTCAAGTGAAAGCCAACATCCTAACCACTGTGGCCAAGCAAGTTCCAACAATATTTTCCACCGTGTTGAGGTTTTGAGCTCAGAATGTTGGATGTATTTTAAAATCATCAACAATATCCTGTCAGTCAACATATTTTCAACTGCTACAGCAGTTCTCAATTTTCTCCTGCATTTTCTGAGCAATTTTATAATATAGTATATTTTAATTTAGAGGATGGCATAATGTATATGGCTATTGTAATAGCTATTAATCTACATTTTATTTTATTATTGTAAACATATGTATAATACAACATTCATTGATTCAACATTTTTCGTATGTACAATTTAGGGATATCAATTACATTAATCATGTTGTACAACTATCACCCATAATTGTTGTCACACATTTCAGTTTTGATACTGATAAATTCCATTTTAAAGAGCCTGAAGACATCAGAACTGTCTCACTTTAACAGTGTCCCAATGTAAGTTTGTTCTTACTGTTATAGACTAGGAATTTGGAATCATTTCTGGGTGCTTTGCTCAAGCTCTTTGGTTTGCAAAGAGCAGACATGCATCAAATTAATTCAAGGGAAAAAAAAAGGCGGTTTTATTTTAAGGACCCTGTAAACTAGAATTAAAAAGCCATTGGTATTTCTCGGGCAGTAGTTTACTTAGGCAATGATTTGTGCTGGACTATGAATCTGAAAAGGAACTCTGGTGGTGTAATGGTTAAGAGCTCGGCTGCTAACTGAAAGGTTGGCAGTTCAAACCTACCCAAAGGCTTTGTGGAAGAAAAACCTAGTGATTGGCCCCTGTAAAGACTTCAACTTAGAAAATCCTATGGAGCAGTTGTACTCTTAACATATGGGTTCGTCATGAGTTGAAATAGACTTGATAGCAACAAGTTTAACTTTTTTGTTTTGGTTTGGTTTCCAGCATTAGCGGGCAAAGAAATCACCAAGGCATTATGTTACAATATTGATTCATTAGATCTAGGATGGTGGTGGTGCTGTACTTATGTGCTGTCAAGTCTGTTCTGACTCATAGTGACTGTCATATGTACAGCATTGCCTGGTCCTGCATCTTCACAATTGTTGCTATATATAAGCCCATTGGTGCAGTCACTGTGTCAATCCATCTTGTTTAAGGTCGTCGTCTTCTTCAATGAGCCAGTACTAACCATGCATGATATCTTTCCTCAAGACTGGTCCCTTCTGATAACATGTCCAAAATACGTGAGATAAAGTCTTGTCATCTCTCTTATAAGGAGCATTCTGGATGTACTTCACCCAAGACAGAGTTGTTCTTGCAATCCATGGTATATTCTGTATTCTTTACTAATGGTATAATTCAAATGAATCAAGTCTTCAGTCTTCCTTATTCATTGTCTGGCTTTCTCATGCATATGAGACAACTGAAAATACCATGCCTTGGGTCAGGTACACTTTAGTATTTAAAGTGACATCTTTGCTTTGTAACACTTTAAAGAGGTTTTTTACGGTAGATTTGACCAATGCAATACATAGTTTGATTTCTTGACTGCTGCTCCCATGGGTGTTGATTGTGGATACAAGTAAAAAGGAATCACTGACAATTTCAATCTTTTCTCCATTTGTCATGATGTTGCTTATTTGTCGACTTGTGACGATTTTCATTTTCTTTGAGGTGTAATCCATACTGAAGGCTATACTTTAGACTTTGATGTTCTATATATACACTATGTACTTTGATGTTCATTAGTAAGTGCTTCAAGGCTTCTTCTCTTTCATCAAGGAAGGTTGTATCATTTGCATATCTCAGGTTGTAAGTGTGTCTTCCTCTAATCCTGATGTCACGTTCTTCATATAATTTATCTTCTCAGATTATTTGCTCAGTGCACAGATTAAGTAAGTATGGAGAAATGATACAACCTTGAAGCACACCTTTCATGATTTTAAATCACACAGTATCCCCTTGTTCTGATGCAATGACTGCCTCTTGATCTATATACAGGTTCTACATGAGCACAATTAAGCGTTCTGAAATTCTTATTCTTCAAAGTATTGTCTATAATTTATTATAATCCATAGAGTTGAATGCCTTTGCATAGTCTATAAAACACAGGTAAACATCTTTCTGATACTCTTAGCTTTCAACCAAGATCCATCTGACATCAGTAATGATATCCCTTGTTCCATGTCCTCTTCTGAATCTGGCTTGAATTTCTGGTAGGTCTCTGTTGATGTACTACCACAACTGTTTTTGAATTATTTTCAGCAAAATTTTACTTGCATGTGACATTAATGATATTATTTGATAATTTCCTTATTGCAAAAAGGACAAGGAGGCCACATATTCTGACTTCCTAGAACCCCACAAGAGGAAGGCAGAATCACAATCAATAGCCCAAGGCCTATTACTGCAAGGCCAGACATGCTGCCTCCCTCCAGCCCTTTCACCAACTGTTCCTCCCAAAGCACCACCACCTCTCTCCTGGGTTCTATAATTCACTGCAGTGGCCACACAGAACTCACAGATTATGGGGTTTATTAGGGAAGCACCAGGCTACAATTCAAGTTCAGGAAAAAAAAGCTCAGTCTCTCTCCCAGCCCACTGTCTCTCAGCCAAGTCTCTCACAGTCTCTCCCCCAGCAGTCCATGTCCCTTGGTGTCTCAGCAATGCATGTCCCTTTTGTCTCTTTCCCAGCAGCACATGTTTCTTTCAGGAGTGTGTGTCTCTTTCAGCAGCATGTCTTCCTCAACCAGCAGTCAGAGAGAGTTCTGCCTCTAGGAGGCCTCCTTTTGAGCCCAGCAGAGTGGTCAAACTAGCCAATCATAGCATCAGAACTCTAAACACCTGAGAAAGAGTGGGAACCTCCCAGAACATTGCATTGTGCCACGCCCAACAGAAATAACCCAGGTGGAAACATTTACAATCAGGAGCTCCTCAGTTGCTCATTCCACCACTGAGTTTACAATGATTTATGGGTAGAAAAGCCATACTAAGTAATTTACTACACTGCACTTATTCTACTGGATCACCTTTCTTTGGAATGGGTATGTAGGTGGACCTATTTTAGATGGTTGGCCAAATAGCTGTCTTCCAAATTTCTTGGCATAGAAGAGTGAGCACTTCCAGCATTTCATTTGTTTGTTCAAATATCTTAACTGGTATTCTGTCATTCTGTCAATTCCTGGAGCCGTGTTTTTGGCCAATGTTTTCAGTGAAGATTGGACTTCTTCCTCACCATCAGTCCTTGATCATATGCTAACTCTGTGTATTCCTGCCATCTTTTTTGATGCTTCCAGTGTTACTCAGTATCTTGCCCATAGAATCTTTCAATAGTACAATTCAAGGCATGGATTTTTTTCTTAGTTCTTTCAGATTGAGAAATGCTGAGCATGTTCTCCTCTTTTAGTTTTCCAACTCCAGATTTTTGCACATTTCATCATAATATTTTACTTTGTCTTCTCGGGCTGCCCTTTGAAATCTTCTGTTCAGCTTTTTTACTCCATTATTTCTTCCATTTGCTTTAGCTATTCTATGTTCAATAGCAAGTTTTAGAGTTTCTTCTGATATCCATTTTGGTCTTTTGTTTCTTTCCTGTGTTTTTAATGACCTTTTGCATCCTTTGTGTATGATGTCCTTATTGTCATCCCACAACTCTTCCAGTCTTCAGTCATTGGTGTTCAATGTGTCAAATCTGTTCTTGAGATAGTCTCTAAATTCAAGTGTATCTAAATTCAATGTATCTCTTCAGCATCATTTCTCACAGCTTACTTTTGAATCACTCTAATATGTCCCAAATCGGATTATCCAGAAAGAAGTTTGATTGTCCCAATTCAATGCTTCCATTTTAGGCCATGGCAGACCTTAGGAAAAGCCTATTCAAATGATGCATACAGCCCCTTTTTCCTTTGAGTTTCTCTTTTACAGAGACTGGAAAGCTAAGATACTAGATACAAAATACTGGAATTCTCAGCTTCCTGTGTGACCCAGGTGAGGCCAGTGAGATATAAGAGGAAGCTTCTGGCAGGACTTCCAGAAAAACTTTGATAAAGTGACAGACCTTTGGTTTGCACACTTCCTTTAGAGTCTTTTACCCTTGGTCTCTTTATTCTTTCTCCTTTGTTCTGCCAGGAACACTAATGCAATGCCTGGAGTTAGTAGCCATCTTCCTATCATGAGGACATACTAAAGACAGAGAAGCAAGAAGACCAAATGGTCCTGTGTTCTAGGAGATAACCATGAGCAGTGTTTTACCCCTAGCTGCCCATTCCTAGATTTCTTATTAGTTGAGAAAATGCATTCATTTAAGTCAATGTTATTTGTAGCTAAATAAATTTGCAATTTATCATAAGTCATGTTGTTCTTTTCTAACCAGCATGAATTTATTTTCCTTGAATTAGTTGCTCATCCATGGTCCAATAAGTTTTGATTATTGGAAAGTAGACTCATGAAGTACAAACACATGTCTGCCCAAACTGCATATTCATTAGGGTCTATAAGCAGGGCAGCTTCCCATGAATACAGATGTAGACATGACAAACAATATGTTTGACAAGCTCAGTATGTATTTTTTTTTTTAATTGTTGACTTGAGGCAAATATTTATTGTATACTTGATTTTCAAACATTAACCAAATAATTCATATATAACAGCAGTTGAAGAAGGAGCCCTGGTGGCACAGTGGTTAAGGGTTTGGCTGCTAACTGAAAGGTCAGTATTCAAACCCATTAGCTGCGCTATGGGAGAAAAGACCTAGTGATAATGCTCCTGTGAAGATTACAACCTAGAAAACCACATAGGGCAGTTCTTGTATAAGGTTGCTGTTCTCGTTACCTAGTGCCGCTCTGACAGAAATATACCACCAATGGGATGGCTTGAAAAAACAAGAGTTTATCCTCTTATAGTATGAAGGCTTTAAATCCAAGTTCAAAGTGCCAGGCTCTAGAGACTGGGTGAAAGCCCCTCAACCTTGGGCTTCAGCTCTGCCTCCTGCTCCTGGACCACTGAAGCTGAAGGCTTTTCTTCATGCAGCTGCTGGCTGCTGAGGCTGACAAGCAGAAGGTTGACAAGTAAAAAGGCATAGTCCTGATGTTACCAAACCACAGGGCAGGCCATTAATTCAAGTCCATTAAAAGTCCCAAGGTTGGCAGATCATGGCAGGTTGCTGAACAATGACACAGCTACATACAGGTTTCAAGCATGCCATAAGCTAAAGACCATTCCCAAAACTTCTGCTTATATATGGGAAGCAGATCACATACCCAAAGCAGTTACTCAGCTGCTTGTGGTAGATCCCACTATGGAATTGATTAACATGGCAAATAAGTATCACCAGCTGTCCAGCCACTCAGCCAGGCCCAACCAACTTGACATACAACTTTGACTACCACAGTTACTATGAGTTGGAATCCACTCAGTGGTACACAACAAAAATAGCAGTGGTTGAAGTGAAAGTGTAAATTTCAGAACATTGTTTCATATTGTTATTTATATTTGTCAATATCAAGTATTCATGATGCCAGTTGACATTGATTTGTAGCTAATATATATAGCATATGTAGTTTTAATCTAAAAATAATTACCTTGGGGACTATTCTTATAACTGAGGCCCCATCTTTGCTATACTTGATTAATGTAACAAAGGCATCTCTTTCTATTTTAATAATTTCCAAGCCCCAAGCTAAAGGACAGTCATCTACTTTTTCCTCCTCACAGTTTCTAAACTGAGCAAGAGGTTATGTTGACAGAAGCATCACTGCCAGAATGGTTTATTAAACATTCATGGTTATTTTGTAAGATGTCAACTGATTCAGTTACCCAGACATATCACTTTACCTTAAGAATATTTCCCTCTGGATTGTGAAAAAGTGCTTTAAAATTTGGAGAGCACATTTGCTTATGTTCTTTAATATAATCTGAGCTCTGGTGGTATAGTGCCTAAGGCATTTGACTGCTAACCAGAAGACTGGCAGTTCAAACCCACCAGCCACTCCTCAGAAGGAAGATTGGGCAATCTATTTCTGTAGTGATACTGCCTCGGAAACCCAAGGAGGGGTTGCTATGAGTTGGACCCGACTCAACAGCAGTGAGTTTTAGCTGAATCACTATATTTGATTGTCATAATTATCATATCAAAATATTAAAGCCTCATCTTGCCCCTTTCACACTCTAAATGAGTGATCAGAAAGAGGTTTCCTGGTAAAGAAGGCACAACAGATTGATAAGAAAGAAAAGTTATGTTTCACACATATATAGCACATATACAACTTTAAAAATAATTGATTTTTCCCATTCATTATGTTCCAATTAATTTTACTGTCAAATGTAGTATTAAGTATTTTAATGTGTATTGTTTTACTAATACTCTTCTAGTCTTATAAAGTAAGAATGGTGTGATGGTTAATTTTAACTGTCAATTTGCCTAAGTTATGGTTCCCAGTGTTTGGCCAAACAGAAATGTGACTGCTGTCGTGGAGTAGTCACACATGGTTAAATCAGTTCATTTTGGGTAGAGCAGATTATCTTCCATAATGTAATGTATTGGGATGTAATGTAATATAATGACCTCATATGTAATGTAATATAATCACTTCCTATCATGCAATCTAATGTGATATAATGTAATCACCTTCCATAATGTGATGCAATCAATCAATCCATTACAGTCATACCAGTGTAGGGGGCATCCTAAACCTAATAACTTTTGAGTTATCAAAAGACCAGAATAGACACACACACACACACACACAGAGGAAGACACATGACAAGGAACAATCGTCTGCAATCAAAGGAATGCCAAGGATGGTAGACCCCAGAAACTAGAAGAGAGACTTATAGAGGCCTTGACATAGCTGAGACCCTGACTTTTAGCCTCCAGGACTGTAAGAAAATAAATTTTGTTCTTTAAAGCCACATGATTGTGGTATTTGTGTTATAGCAGCAGTAGGTGACTAAGACAAATGGGAGGGTACGAGTGTGTGTGTGTGTGTGTGTGTATAAAGATAGCCAAGATGTGTTGGCTTACTATGCTGACAGTAATTATGGACCACTGAAGGAGCCCTGAGAAATCTAATTCTAGTCTCAATTGTACTACAACCTTGTGAGGCTTAGAGAAAGTTAGTCATCCTTTCTAAGTTTCTGTTTTTCCCCTATAAAGGACTGGTCTCAGATTAAATTGTTCTCCAGAATCCTCAGTTAGTTCTAATTCTTAGTTAAAACACCAAAGTGAATTAAGCAGCAGAAATGGAGACAAGTAGAAACTTAAACAAAAACTAACATTATTATTTAGTAAATGATAGGCACCAGCCACTCCTTGGAAGGAAAGTTGGACAATCTACTTCTGTAGTGATACCACCTCAGAAACCCAAGGAGGGGTTGCTGTGAGTCGGGTCCGACTTGATGGCACATAACAACAAGAACAACAGGCGCTATTATAAACATTTATTTCTTTAATCATCTCAACCTTAAAAACAAACCAAAGTCACTGTCATTGAGTCAAGTCTAACTCATAGCGACCCCCATTGGGTTTCCAGGTAGTAAATCTTTACGGAAACAGATTGCCCCATCTTCCTTCTGTGAGCAGCTGGTGAGTTTGAATCTGCCAATCTTCTGCATAGCAGCTAAATGCCTTAGGTACCATACCACCATAGCTCCTTATGTATTCTCAACCTTAGGTATTCGTAATAAATCTGTTATATGCCATATTTTCCCTTCCTTGCCTCCCTGTTTAAAATTACATCTGCCCCTCATACACACACATCTATGAGGTGTGGTTGACAGATGAACAGGTTTCCGTTTGTGCTCCTATTTTCATTTCTTCTAGGTATATTCCTAGGATTCTGATTGCTGGGTCATATGGTAGTACTATGTTCAACTTTTGGAGAACCACCAAACTGTTTTCCACAGTGGCTATATCTTGAATATACTATTTTATTAAACTTAAATTGAATTAACTATAGGCACTGCTGAGAGCTAATATACTTAGGAATTTTCTATTTTTCCATGTGTTTTATTTTCCTTCTTAGCATTTGTCACTATTTAACATCCTATGTAATTAACCATTGCCTTTAGTCAATATACATATCATACCCAGGACCTGTGAGTATTTCATGGATGGTTAAAAGTTTTTGAAACATGGGGGGAATAAAACAAGCTCTGATGAAAAAAATCAATCTCAAAAGGTTACATTCTGTATGATTCTTAATTATACCAAAAAATATGAACAACAAAGGATAAATAGATCAATTTGACTTCATCAAAATTAAAAGAAAAAAAAAACTTTTGTGCATCACAAACCATTATCAAAAGAGTGAAAAGACAACCTACAGAATGAGAGAAAATATTTTAAAACCATGTATCAGATAAGGATTTGATACCCAGAATATATTACAAACAAACTCCTAAGACTCAATGACAAATAGACAGCCAAATAAAAAAGATGGTCAATCAGCTTGAATAGACATTTCTTTAAAGAAGATACACAAATAGCCAACAAACACAAGATGCTCAACATCATTAGTCATTAAAAACCCACTGCCATTGAGTCAATTCCAACTCATAGTGACCCTGTAGGACAGAGTGGAACTGCCCTAGAGGGTTTCCAAGACTGTAAATCTTTATGGAAGTAGACTATCTCATCTTTCTCCTCCTGAGCTGCTGGTGGGTTCAAACTGCTGAACTTCTGGTTAGCAGCTGAATGCTTTTACCACTATGCCACCAGAGCTCCCTTTATTAGTCACTAGGGAAACACAAATTAAAACCACAATGAGATACTACTTCATACTCACTCAAAAAAAAAAAAAAAAAAAATCACTGCCCTTGACTTGATTCCAACTCAAGTGACCTCCATTGGGTTTCCAAGCCTGTAAATCTTTATGGAAGTAGATTGCCCCATCTTCCTTCCACTGAGCTGCTGGTGGGTTTGAATCATTAACCTTCTGGTTAACAACCAGATGCCTTATCCACTATGGTACCTGTTTTTGTTACTTTGTGCTGCTCTAACAGAAAATACCACAAGTGGGATGGCTTTAATTAACAGAAATGTATTCCCTTACCATTTAGGAGGCTAGAAGTCTGAATTCAAAGTGGCAGTTCTAGGAGGTGGGTAAAAGCCCCTTGACCTTGGGCTTCAGCTCTGCCTCTAGCTTCCAGCCCACTGAAGCTGGAGGAATCTCTTCATTCAGGCAGCTTCTGGCCGCTGAGGCTGACAAACCCAAGGTTGATAAATACAATGGCACAATCCCAATATTACTATACAACATGGCAGGCCACTAGTTCAAGTCCAGAGACCATGCCTAGGTTGGCAGGAAACATGGCAGGCTGCTAAATGATGACTCGGCTACATGCAGGGTCTGAGCATGCCAAAAAGCTGCCAAGACCATCTCAAAACTTCTCCTTATATACTGGAAGCAGACCACATCCTTAAGGCAGCTACCCAACTGTTCCAGTAGATTCCACCATGGAGGTGATGACCGATCTCATCATGGGGAATAACCACAATCAGCTGCCTAGCTACTCAAAACCAGGCCCAGCCAAGTTGACACAAAACCTTAACTACCAAACGACCAGAGCTCTTTTCATACCCACTAGGATGGCTATTATCAGAAAAATGAAAACTAACAAGTCTTGGCAAGGAGAAATTGGAACCATTGTAAAATAGTGCAGCTGCTGTGGAAAAGTTTGGTATTTCCTCAAAAAGTTAAGCATAAAATTTCTCTATGAATCATCAATTCCACTCCTAGGTATATGTCTGAAGGACTTAAATAGATACTTATACACTTATGTTCATTGCAGTATTATTTACAATTGACAAAACGTGGAAACAACACAAGTATCCACCAGTAGATGAAAGGATAAACCAAATGTGGGATATTAATACAAAACAATACTTTTCAGCCTTAAAGAGAAGAAAAATTCTGATACATACTATGATATGGAAGAACCTGGAAAACCTTATGCTCAGTGAAATAAATCAGACACAAAGGAACAAATACAAGTATAATCTCATTTATATAAAATAGCTAGACTAGGTAAATGCATAGAGCCCAAAAGTAAGTTGTTTTTTTAAGGGCTAAGGGGAGATGGGAATAGGCACTTATTGTGTAAATAAACAAACAAATACCCAAACCTAAGTGAACTGTTCCCACTCAGTCCAAAAGGGAAACAAACCAAAACATTGTTAACAAAATGCAAATTGTATGATGGTTAATTTACTTGGGTACTTCTATTTCGTCCACCCAGCTGTTAAAATGATCTTTCCTTCCCTAGGTCTTCAGCCTGGTCTCTTTGCAAAAGTTAAGAACCTGTAGCTTTGAGTCTCCAGCCAGACTTGAACTTGGTTAAAATTAAGACTGTCTTTTCCCTTAATGGAAAGAAAAAATCATGAAACATCTTGTATAATATCATTTTTTCTTACTAAACAGTAGGATGAGATAAGTATACACAATTCAGAAACATATGGATAACATTTTCCTGGAAATTCTCAGAGGTTTATCAAATAAAAGGAAATGTGTTTGGAAAGGTGTCTTGAGATTTTGTGGGAGTAAAAATGATTTGAGATTGTGCTAGAAAATGCCTGGAGATGCAGAGCATTGAGCAGCACATCAAACATGGTCAATGAAGACACATCTTCAGGTCTGGAATAGCACAGAAGAGAATGATGACAGTCTGCTGACAAGTTTACAGGTCTCCCTGGTGACTCATGCTGGGCCATGGCAGTGCTGGCGTAAGTAGGCAATTGAGCACAGATCCATCGATGAAGAGTCTGGAACGAATCAAGTAGGCCCACCGAAAGAGGAGGTCAGAGAAGAGGCAAGGGAAAACTTGAGTAATAATCTAGGCTATAGTGCAGAGCACTGTACTCTAGATTTCCATGGGCTCTGCAAGTCAGTATAATTCTGGTGACATGATTTCTGGTAGAAGTACAGAATCCTAAGAACCAAGCTTCTTAAAAACTGTCTACAGGAAAGGGAGGATGAACTTATTCTTTGTTCCATTTTCCCATTAGTCTCTTCTGTCCCTACCCCACCCCAGGAAATATCATTTACCTAAAAATGTTGAGGGACGTTTATCTATTATTTCTACTATGACTTTAGCTGCTGTGTCAACAGAAAACATTATTTGCTTCTAAACAGTTTTACAGGGTTAGAATATCAAAGCAAAACATGATAAAAGAAAATACCCTCTTCCTCTTCCTCTCTCTCTCTCTCTCTCACACACACACATGCACACACACACACACACACAAATATTAACTAAGCTATTTTTTTCAGAACAAAAAAATCAAACCAAACCCATTGCTGTCAAGTTAATTCCGACACATAGCAACCCTCGGGACAGAGTATAACTGCCCCATAGGGTTTCCAATGTTGTAAATCTTTACAGAAGCAGACTGCCACATCTTTCTCCTGTGGTGTGGCTGGTGAGTTTGATCCACTGACCTTTTGGTTAGCAGCCAAGTACTTAACCACTGTGCCACCAGGGATCCTTATTCTTTCAGAAGCCCCAGAAAATTCCTCAAGGCTAGGTCACTGAACAAAATGTTTGAGAGTAGAATTTTGTTGGTGAGACTTCTACAGTCAAAATTGTTTTTGAGAATTAGATAAGTTAATACATGTAGGTTGTTTAGAATGATCTTGGCTTATAGTAAGTGTTGACTAAGATATAAGCTTCATTCAGGCAATGGTATTTTGCTGCTGTTCACTGAACAATTACAGTGTCTGGCACATAGTAGGTGCTTAATACATATATCTTGCCTACATTTATTACTAAAGTTGTAATTGGTGAGCTCTGAGGAGCATGTATAATAACATTAATAATAATGTATACTTATTAAGTGTTTACTATGTGTAAGCTAAGGCAGCAAGAGCTTTATGTTTCTTATCTCATTTATTCCTCATAATTGCCCTATTACTGGTAGTTGTTTCCAGTTATATCTTTTCTGTGAATGTTGACACTGAGATCAAGAGAGATTAAATAATTTGCCCAAAGTCACATAGCTAGTGTATTAACAGCCTGGATTACAATTTGAGCAGCCTGTTTCAGGGCCACGTCAGTGAAATAAAGTAGTATAATGTTTTTTGGGAAAACCAGTATGTGAAAGATTAGATGCTGTAGGAACCCTGTTTTTTGTAAACAGAATTTGCAGTGTCTTGAAGAATCAGGGTGTAGATTAGGAAAATAATGATCATCTTTCTCCAAGTGATGGATCATCTGATATCTTCCAGAAGACAGGTACTTGCCAAGCTCTGTTTCCCAGCAACTTTCTTCCACTGGCTTTAGTATACCTAGGTGATTCTTTCCTGAATCATTTGTTACATTTGTAATTGCAAAATACTTCACTTGCATTTGACTTTGAAAGAGAAAGGTTGGAGTTACGGTAAGATGGCGGACTAGGCAGAAAGACTGCACAGACCCTCTTCAACAAAGAAAAGGGAAACCAATTAATACAGACACAGAAGATAATCCTGGACCCTTGAGCCTTGAAGGAAAGGATATAGAAGTGGACGAAACCCCAACTAGCGAAAAATTTGCATGAAAATACCAAAAAAGGAGACAGACAGAGCTGCGGTCTGGCAGCGATCCTGAGTGATCCTGATGGCACGGCACAGACAGATTTGAGAGTGCTGAGTGGTGGTAGAACCTAAAAATTAACCTAAAAATCAGGCCTGCTAGCCAGGGACTGCACAGAGGACTGCTCTGGTGGCTGGGGAATAAACGGAGAAGGTGAAGAGAAACGTGGGCTGAGCTGTGGACTTTTGTCAGTCCAGAGGGTGCTGCCATTTTGAATATTCACAAGCGGCTTGACCATTTTGGATATTTAAAGAGACAGAACTCTTGCAGATTCCAGGGGCTTAAGAACAGGTTCTGTTTGCCAGCAACCCCAAGGACACTCCGGACCCGGACCCGGACCCACAAGACTGACAAGGTGCAACATTCCTCTTGTTACTCTTATACCCAATAACCACTTGGTGAATGGAGGTGCGGCCATCCCCCACTCCCACCTACCTTCTGGGCCCAAAGGAACTCCATCACAGTTTGTGTGCTCAGAAGGAGCCTGGGTGCCCTGCCCCATCCTCCACCGATTATTTTTCCTCTTTTTTTATTTTTTTCTTTTTCACTTTCTTTTTTCTGGTGATTAGTTTGCTTGTATTTATCTGTTTTAAAACAGCTATTATTAATAATACTTTTGTCCTTTTTACTATTACTCTTATTCTTCACATCCCAGGTCCTAGTTTTCAGCTTTTTTTCTTTTCCCTGTTCCTGGTTGAATTTTTTTTTTTCTTTTTAATTTAGTTTTTCCTCCCTTTTTTCTCTTGGTTAACCCTATTGCTTGTTTTCCTTTTTTGCATTTTTCCCATTTTGTTCTTCATTATTCTCCTTCTCTACCTTTTTTCTTAGTGCCCTAACCCCAGATACTGCAGGTTGTCTTCTTTTTTTCTTCTACTTTTTCCCTTTTTTCTTTTTTTGGTTACTCTTCCTGTGTGATTACATGGTGAGTTTTTTGTCCATGTGCTTTTATCTTTTTGCTTGTTATTCAATTGTAATTTTTGTCTAAGTGAGTGGGAGACAGCAACAGTCCCCATAAGACACACTACACCCACACCTCCTGCAACTTCACTTACTGAGCGAGAGCCACTTCCTCCTTCTCCACCAATGGGCCAACAATAAACAACCACCAAGAAGAGCTTGAATCACCATTGGCTGCTCTTCACAAACAGTTAACAGAGATCTAAATACAACAATGCCATGATGCCTCAGAGACAATAGACCATCACTGTCCATACAAAGATGCAGGATAAAGTGGTAGAAACAAGGGAGCAGGATACAGAGCCAGAACACATCCCTGAGGAAGAAGCAGTATTGGAACTCTCTGATAAGGAATTCAAATGAATTATATTTAGGTATCTTCAAAGGATTGAGAGACAGACCAAAGAAAACGCAGACAAAACCTTAGAAGAATTTTAGAAGAAAATACAAGAACAAAATG
>NW_006921906.1:857084-864615 GCF_000298275.1 Orycteropus afer afer
AAAAAAAAGAGAGAGAGAGAGAAAGGTTATTTGGGGACTAAAATTCACATATGGCTTAGCCTCTTTCAGGCAAGGACCTGAGTATCCTTCTATTTCCTTGGGCATCTGTTTGGAAATGAAATTGAAACCTTTAAAAAAAATCCACTGGGATTTCAAACCATTTTCATACTCAGCAGTTTTGTAACCAGACAAATGAATTTTGGAGTTTTGTTCTGTGATGTGAGGAGCTACCACAGTATTTTAAATGTAGCACCATATTCTTGTATATCTCTAAGCTTAAGAAAATTATCTGTGGCCTATTTGGCACATGAAGATGCTAATGATCAAACAAAGAGTCCAGTTGCTTTAATATAAATACACAATGATTCTAACTCATTCTTGCAGCCTATTTGGATTTCAATGTAAAAAATTATAGATAAGGTAAAGGGTACCACCACTACCAGTTGCCTTTGAGTTGACTCCGACTCCAGGTGACCCCATGTGTGATAGAGTGGAACTGTGCTCCATAGGGTTTTCAAGACTGTGACCTTTTAGAAACAGATCACCAGGCCTTTCTTCCAAGGTGCCTTTGGATGGACTTGAGCCTCCAACTTTTTGGTTAGCAGCTGAGGACATTAACTTAATATCACCCAGGGACTCACAGATTAGTATAAAAAACTGGGTAAAAGGTAACTCTTTCTTTCCATTGCCTCAGCTTTATGCAGTAAGAACACACCATTACAAACACAGAATTACTTTTTCATGATTGATGACTGAGATAAATAGTTGAAGGTGAAAAAGCCCATTTGCTTCTCAGGTATAAATGAAAGAGGGCAGGGAAGCTTAAACATTTTGGTTGAAAGGAAAAATAGTAGAAAATGCAAACTTCAAAGGAATTCAGAGTTTTTTGACTACAAGATTTCTCTCCGGGGAACAGGGAGTGATCTGCTGATGAGGCTGAAGTTCTGGGTGTCAGACTTCAGCCAAGTCCATTTCAAAGTTTTTATCTTTACCAACTAACATTTTCTGAGTCAATCTAAGAAAAATAGTCCAAGTCTAGAAAGTGGTGTTTTTTTTTTTTTATATATTTATTAATATTATTATTTTTTTTTTTTTTTTTTTTTTCCCCTCCCACCCTGGTAACCAACAAAGAAAGTTTCCTACCATATATAAACTTTTTCTTGCCAAGTCTAGAAAATTTTAAGAAGAAAATTTTCAATTTGATATGATCTTCCTCTCCCTAGTTACCATGTTAACAATTCTAATAACTTTAATACAATTATCATTTTCAACATGCCAATCACTAGATTTGATGTTGCAGATATAGTAAGATTGAAAAAAAAAAAAAAAAAAGTGGTTATGAAAGCAAAGACTGACCACAATCATTTATTCTGGGGAAGAAGTCTAATTAAAATCTGGGATAGATGGTTCTTAGATTTGGGAACACACCTTAATGGAGGTAGATGGACCTTCTTAAGTTAAGAAAGATGAGTTCCACCCTGCCTCAGCTCACTCACTATGAGTCTGAGCCTAGAGCGGCCTGCAGCAAAAGCAGCTACTGTTGGGAAATGACTGAAACAACAGCAGTTGTAGCCCTCTGCTTAGTGGTCTCCAGTTTTCTCTGCCATCTCAGTGTGAAGTGCCTTGTAGGTTTATGGGAGAAACAGAGAATGTTGGTGTTTCTATATTCTCTCTACTAAGAAAAGAAAGTAACAATAACCTGGCAAGTATCTTATTGAAATTGGAGGTTCAGAAGCCATGCTATTGTTGTTGTTGTTAATTATCTTAGAGTTGACTCTGACTCATGGCAACCCCACTTACAAAGCACCATTTTCATGATTTTTGGCATGTTTGATTCCATTCTGTGGCCATTGTGTAGTACCTTGCAACCTTGGTAACTCATCTTTCAGTATTATATTGGTAAATGTTCTGTTGTGATCCACAGTTTTTTTCACTGGCCAATTTTCAGAAGTAGACTGTCAGGATTTTCTTCCTAATCTGCCTTTGAAAGTTCTGCAGAAACCTGTCCACCATGAGTGATCCTGCTGGTATTTGAAATACTTGTGCCACAGTTTCCAGCATCATAGCAACATGTAGGCCACCACAGTACAACAAACTGACAGACAGGTGGGAAGACAGAGACTCCAAAGCAATTGTGGCTTCAAGTGACTTTGCTACTGCAGCCATTACAGAAAGACTCAGTAGGACTGAAGATTAAATGGACACAGGGATTTTCTCAAGCACCAAAAGCTACAGCCATCAATATCAGCATATAGATGAGAAACTAACAAGTAAATGTCAATATAAATACATATAAATATGTATATATGATGGACATTATATTAAATGCACTGCCATTGAGTTGATTCCAACTCATAGTGACCAAGTAGAACAGAGTAGAATTGCCCTGCAAGGAGGTAAATCTTTACAGAAGCAGACTGCCACATCTTTCTACCACAGAGCCATTGGTGAGTTCGAACAGCTGACCTTTGGTTTAGCAGCTGAGTGCTTAACCCCTGCACCACTAGAGCACCTTTAGTATATATACTACCCCCAAATATACATGTGTATATATTTATGAATATGAATACATGTGCATATAACTTTCAATGTATATTTCTTTGTGTTAGTATACATATTGTTTTATTCCTTAGAAACGATAGTTGAAAGGTTGCACATAGAGGTTACAAAAGTTTCCAGCTAATGCGATCTATAAACTAGAAATTCACAATATACTCTTTGGGTAGAGAAAGAGAGAAAGAAAATAAAGAAGTGGGACAGAAATTGAAGTAATTAGTTCAAATATGCTACTCACAGGAAACTGTAAGGAATTATTACAGGCAAGGAAGTAGCCTGACAATTAAATTGATTATTCATTTAAGACTGTTTATTGAACATTTACTCTGTGCTAGGCATGCTTTTCCTAAAACAAAACAAAAAACAAATCATTTGCCATCAAGCTGATTCCAACCTATGGCAACCCCATGTGTACAGAGTAGAACTGTGCTCTCCATAGTTTTCAAGACTATAAGCTTTCTGAGCTGATTGCCAGGTTTTTCTTCTGAAGCACCTCTGGGTAGATGCAAACCTCCAATCACTCTGTTCCCTGTGGGTTATAAATGTGAATGCTCACAAAAGCCTCAGTGTAGTTGAAGAAACCAATATATGAATAGACAATTATAACACAATGCAGTAAAGGCCAGGATTAAAAAAAAAATGTGTAAGGAATTGTGATAATATCAAGAGGGAGAATTTAATCCAAGGTGAGAGGTGAAAAGGTGGGGTGGGAAGAAAGGTGAGGATGGGAGACAATGTTCTGAAACACTTCTGAAGATGATGATGCCTAAAATAAGTCTTAAAGAATGAAGTGGAAGTAGCCAGGTTGGATAATGAGGTGAATGAACTTCCTAGGCAAAAAATGAGCTCTGATAGCATAGTGGTTAAGCACTCAGATGCTAACCAAAAGGTCAGTGGTTCAAACGCATTGCTCCATGGGAGAAAGATGTAGCAGTCTGCTTTCATAAAGATTACAGCCTTGGAAATCCTATGGAACAGTTCTACTCTAGCCTACAAGGTGACTATGAGTCAAAGTTGACTCAATAGCAATGGGTTTGTTTTTTGTTTTTCTAGGAAAAGGGCAAAAAAAGACACACACACACACACACACATACATTGTGTGTAGGAAATCACAAACGCTTTAATCAAACATTTTTTTATTGGCTTAGAAACTACATAACAGGCTCTGACTGGCAGGTGAGAAAGGCCATCAGAGACCTCCCTGGGGCAGTGGAGAGAACACACCATACCAGGTAATCTGCAGCCACTCCACAGATCTACCTTCAGCACCTACTTTTATTGGTAAACTTGGGACCGCTGGGAGAGAGCAGAGATTTCTCTGGCTCCAGTACCACTGAAGCGGAAGCAGAGAGAACATTAATGCTGCAAGTGGATGGGCCCTTGGGAGAACTCTCGCCACTGATTGCAGTTTGGGGCAGTTATCCTAGGTCAGCTTCTTGTCACTGAAGGGCCTGGAGAGTGGGGTTTTTGTGTGTGTCTGAACCTGGCAGAAAGTGGCAGCCTCCTAACAATTGGAGTCTTTGCTGAACTTGAGCTGTGGGCCTGTGAGTAACAGTACAATGTCATCAAAAGCAGCCCGCTCAAAGCCCTAGAAACTGCTCCCGGCACCTTAGAGCTCTTCTTCATTCTTTCTTTTCCTCCCACTTCCTCTGCCTCTACTCAGCCTCATCCAATAGAAAAACCACTTTTAGCCACCATAATATCTGCTGGCTCAAATCCTAAACTCCCTTTATGATGAACAGAGAGCAGTATCCACATTCCACATAGCAATTCCATCATCACAAAGAATACTGCAAAGCCACCCAGCACACCTGAATTAATAGCCAAAAAAATAAAATATGCCAGCTCCACCTTTTCAAAATATTAAATAATAAAACCAGGACAAAACAAATCAATACATAAAGTAACACTTAAAGACAACTTCAAAATGTCTAGGAAACAACAGGCAACCTCAAATCAAACAAAAAAAAAATAGGATAAGATATTAGAAGTAAAATCCCAAACAAAAGTCTCATTAAACATGGAGGAAGAGGAGGCAATACAATTAGTAGAGAAGTAATTTAGAAGTTATGATTATAGCGCTCTACAAGAGCTTAAGGAAACCCAAACAAAAGCAAAGAGAACACAGACAGTACCCTGAAAGAACTCAGGGAAACTATTCAATAATAAAATAAGATTAATACACAATGAGAATTCATACAAAAACAGGAGTTAGAAATCCAGAAGATGAATACCAAAATTACAGAATTACACAATACAGTGGAAGCATAAAACAGTAGGATAGAACTGGCTGAAGAATGCATTTCCCAACTAGAAGACAAATCCCTGTATGAAGAAAAATCAGAACAAAGATTTAAGAGAAATGAAGAGAACCTAAGAGTTATATGGGATGACATGAAAAGAAACAATATACACCTCACTGGAATTCCAGAACAAGAAGAAGTGGGGGGGAAAAAAAAAAAAAAACACTGAGAAAATTGTGGAAGACCTACTAACAGAAAACTTCCCCCATATCATGAAGGAAGAAAAGATATTTGTCCCAGAAGCTCATAGCACCCCATACAAGATAGATCCCAAGAGAAAAACACTGAGGCATATCATAATCAAACTCTCCAAAACCAAAGACAAAGAAAGAATTTTGTGAGCTGCCCAGGAAAAAAGAAATATTACTTATAACAATCAAACAGTTAGGCTTAGCTCTGATTACTCAGCAGAAACTATGCAGGCAAGAAGGAAATGGGACAGCATATATAAAACACTGAAGGAAAAGAACTTACAACCAAGAATCCTATATCCAGCCAAAATGTCCATCAAATATGAGGGTGAAATCAAGGCATTCTCAGTCAAACAGAAATTAAAGGATTTTGTGAAAACCTGACCAACCCTATAAGAAATGTTTAAGGAAGTCCTTCCAATAGAGAACTCACAACAGAGAACAACAAAATCAGGATACCTGACATCAACACTAAAACCAAATCAGAAATAGAAACTCAAAATAAGACCATAAAACATTGTACACTAAAAATCAAGGAAGCCAATCTGCACACGACAACAGCAACTAACCAAATAGAGGAAATAAAAGTTCTAGGTACAAACTTCCAAATAGAGAGGAAAACAGGACAATGTCCTCATAGAACAGACTGTTCTAAAAATAAAGAAACAAGAATTCACTCCAAGGTAACCACAGAGAAAATTAACAATCCCCCTAAGCAAATCCAGAAGGAAGGAAAACATATGGGCTTAATAAGCACAAAACCAACAATAAAGAAGAAAAGAGAGGAAGCACTTGACAACAAAACAAACTCAGCATAGAAAAGTATACAGACCAAGGAAGCTCCACCAACATGACAAAAAAACACAATAGAATGACAGCAATCAGTTCATACCTATCACTAATTACACTCAATGTGAATGGACTAAATGCACCAATAAAGAGAAAGAGAATGGCAGACTGGATAAGAAAAGGAGACACATCAATATGCTGCCTACAAGAGACCCACCTTAGACACAAAGATAAAAACAAATTAAAAGTTCAGGGGTGGAAAAAAATATACCAAGCCAATGATAACCAAAAAAAGAGCAGGAGTGGGAATATTAATCTCTGATAAAATAGACTTCAAGGTGAAAAACAACATAAGAGACAAAGAAGGACACTATATGATGCTGAAAGGGTCAATTGATCAAAAAGACATTACAATAATAAATATCTATGCACCCAATGAAAGTACTCCCAACTATGTGAAGCACTCCTTGGAGAGAACAAGCAAGAGAGAAAGAAGGGCTGCTCAGGCACAGGGAGACAGCTCAGGGGGTAGGAGTGTATGGAGGGATAGACACAGGGAAGAGGTAGCTATCAGGAGGAAGAGGGAGAGGAGATGTTTCATTGTGCTAAATTGTGGTTCATGAGGCAAAGTGTATGTGATCTGCTGTATGTAAAGTGTATTTGCTCTGTAAATTTTCACCCAAATCACAATTTATATATATATATAAATTATTGAATTAAAAGGGACAATAGACAACTCTACAATAGTAGTAGGAAACTTTAACACACCACTTTCAAGGAGGGACAGATCAACTAGAAAAAAAAAAACAACTCAACAAAGATACAGAAAAACTCAACAACACAATTAACCAACTTGGCCTCACAGATATATACAGAGCATTCCACCCAACAAAAGCACAATTCACATGCTTCTTCAGTGCACATGGATCCTTCTACTGAATAGAGCATATGTTAGGACATAAAACAAGCCTCAATAAATTAAAAAACAATGAAATACTAGAAAGCATCTTCTCAGACCACAATGCTATAAAATTAGAAATTAATAATAGGAAGATGAAGAAAAAACATTAAATGTGGAAGATGAACAATTCACTGCTCAAAAACAGCTGGGTAATAGAAGACATAAAAAGTGAAATAAAAAAAATTCCTAGAAACAAATGAGAATAAAGATACAGCATAACAAAACCTATGGGACACAGCGAAAGCAGCACCCAGAGGTCAGTTTATAGCAATAAATGCATACATCAAAAAAGATGAAAGAAACAAAATCAATACTCTAACTCAACAACTCCAGCAACTAGAAAAAGAACAAGAAAAGAACCCTACAGTATCTAGAAGTAAGGAAACAAAAAATGATCAGAGCAGAAATAAATGAAACAGAAAACAAACAAACAAAAAAATCAATAAACAAAATCAACAAACAAAAATGCTGACTCTTTGAAAAGATTAACAAAATTGAGAAACCACTGGAAAATCTAACAAAAGAAAAGGAAGAGAAGATGAAAATTACAAGAATAGTAAATGAAAAGGGTGTCTTCACAACAGAACTAACTGAAGTAAAAAAGATACTGACAGAGTATTATGAAAAACTGTACTCCAATTGATTTGAGAACCTAGAAGATATGGACAAGTTTCTAGAATCACAAGACTTACCTAAACTATCCCACTCAGAGATAGAATACTTGAACAGAC
>NW_006921906.1:864715-877892 GCF_000298275.1 Orycteropus afer afer
TACCTAAACTATCCCACTCAGAGATAGAATACTTGAACAGACCTATAACAAAAGAAGAAATCAAACAGGTCATAAAAAAAAAAAAAAAAACTCCCCACAAAGAAAAGTCCTGGCCCTGATGGCTTCACTGGAGAATTTTTACTGAATATTCAGGGAAGAGTTAACACCTATACTACTCAAGCTATTCCAGAACATAGAAAAAGATGGAATACTCCCAAACTCATTTTATGAAGCAAACATAAAACTAATACCAAAACCAGGGAGCGACACCACTATAAAGGAAAACTACAGACCAATGTCCCTCATGAACACAGATGCAAAAATCTTCAACAAAATCCTAGTCAACAGAATCCAATAACGTATCAAACAATTAATACATCTTGACCAAGTGGGATTCATACCAGGTATGCAAGATTGGTTCAATATCAGAAAAACAATTAATATAATCTACCACATAACAACAACAACACCACCACATAAACAAAACAAAAGAACCATATGATTATATCAATTGATGCAGAAAAGGCATTTGATAAAGTCCAACACCTGTTCCTGTTCAGAACTCTTAGCAAACTAGGGATAGAAGGGAAATTCCTCAACATAATAAAAAGCATATATGCAAAGCCAATGGCCAACATCATTATTAATGGAGAAAGACTCCTTACGAATGGGAACCAGACAGGGATGCCCTCTATCACCACTTCTATTTAACATTGCATTGGAAGTTGTGGTCAGGGCAATAAGGCAAGAAAGAGAAATAAAAGGCATACAAATTGGCAAAGAGGAAGTAAAACTATCTCTATTTGCAGACAATATGATCCTGTATATAGACAACCCAAGAGACTCAACAAAAAAAATTACTGGAACTAATAGAGTGGTTCAGCAACAGGATACAGGGTCAACATACAAACATCATTTGGATTCTTCTACACTAACAAAGAGACCCCTGATAAAGATATAAGGGAAATTATACCATTTATAATAGCTACTAAAAAGATGAAATATCTAGAAATAAACCTTACCAGAGACACAAAAGACCAATACAAAGAAAACTATAAAACATTACTACAGAAGACAAAAAGGGCTCTATATAAATGGAAGAACCTGCCTTGTTCATGGATAGGTAGACTAAATATTGTGAAAATGTCAATAGTACCTAAAGCAATCTACACATTTAATGTAATCCCAATCCAGATAGCAACAAAATTTTTTAAGGACATGGAAAAACCAATTACTAACTTCATATGGAAGGGAAAGAGACCTCGGATAAGCAGAGCACTACTGAAGAAGAACAAAGTGGGTGGTCTCACACTCCCAAATCTGACAACCTACTATTACAGTCATAGTAGTCAAAACAGTGTGGTATTCGTACAATGATATACAGATAGACCAATGGAACAGAATCAAAAGCTCATCCATCTATGAACAGCTGATATTTGACAAAGGTCCAAAACCCATTAAATGGGGAAGAGACAGCCTCTTTAACAAATGATGCTGACAAAACTAGATATCCACTTGCAGAAAAATGAAACAAGACCCATACCATCCCATACACAAAAACAAAATCAAGGTCAATCAAAGACTTAAATGTAAAACCCAAAACTATAAAATTCATCAAAGATAAAATAGGGACTAATCTAGGAGCCCTAATTTACAGCATAAATAGACTATCAAACATAACCCAGAATACACAAGAGGTAGAAGACTGGGACCTTTTAAAAATTAAATTCTTATGTGCATTGAAAGACTTCGTCAAAAGGGTAAAAAGAAAATCTACAGACTGGGAGAAAATATTTGCCTATGACATTATCTGAAAAAGGACTTATCTCCAAATATCCATAGAAAACGTCAACACCTCAACACCAAAATGACAAACAACCCAATTCCAAAATGGGAAAAAGACACTTCACTAAAGACGATACGCTGATGGCCAACAAATACATGAGGAGTTGCTCGTGATCTTTAGTCATTAGAGAGATGTAAATCAAAACAACAATGAGATACCATCTCACCCCAGCAATAATAGCAAAGTTTAACAGGACAGAAAATAACAAATCCTGGTGAGGTTGCAGAGAGATTGGAACTCTTGTGCACTGCTGGTGGGATTGTAAAATGGTATAACAATCGTGGCAAATGGTATGGTGTTTCCTTAAAAAACTGAAAATAGAAATACCATTTGACCCAGCAATTCCATTACTAGGAATATATTCTAAAGAGGTGAGAGATAGTGCATGAACAGATATATGCATGCCTATGTTCATCACAGCACAATTCACTATAGCAAAAAGATGGAAAAAACCCAAATGCCTATCGATGGATGAATGGATAACCAAATTATGGTACATTTATACAATGGAATATTATGGTACATTAATGAACAATGAAGGATACGCAAATCATCTCACAACATGGATGAGCCTGGAGGACATTACGCTGAATGAATGAAATAAGTCAGTTACAGAAGGACAAATACTGCATGAGCCCATTACTGTAAAAAGACAAAGAAGGGTTTGCTTGAGAAAGGGAACTTTGTAGATTACTGGGGGGAGGGGGATTAATTTTGGCTTAGTTTGGGGCCACACACTGATATGAGTAAGGGGAGGGATGTTATAGAAAGACTCTGCGACCACCGTGATAGCATTAGGAAAAGGGAGGACACCGAATTGTGCACATAATATATATACAACAGATGCTAATACCAACGAGTATATCCACAATAATGCATTACTATTAACACCAAATACCAGGCTACAGATAAATACATACACATCTGAGAAGATCAGATGGGAGTCAGTGAATAGGAGTATATTCTAGACCAAGGATAGATTCAGCAGAGGTTAATCTTGCACAGATACCAGTGATGCAAAATACCCACAATCCTTACAGAAACAACAAAAGACAGGCATACAGTAATCCCTCACAGACACCCAGACCCTGTGGGAGAGAGATCCAACAGATCTACTGATTCAGGACCATAGTACTGGGGGTCACCAGATTCAATTGGCACAACAAAATACATAAAAGTCTTGTTCCTCATCCTACATTTGTAAGTAGCGACTGGGGTCTTAAAAGCTTTCAAGCAGCCATCTAAGATGCAGTTAATGGTCTCCTATCATTGGAAGTGAAGAAGAGTGCAAAAAATCAAGGGCATTGGAAGCAATCAGTCAGCCCTAGGACATGATGGCCCTCGAGACTAGAAGAACTAGATGGTGCCTGCTATCAATGCCAACCACTCAAGAAAAGATCAAAACTGGAGATCCTGAATAGAGCGGGAGGAAAAACGTGGAACAAAATCCAAAAACTCAATAATGACCAGAATCAGTGGTCGGATAGAGTCTGGTGAAACCCCCAATACTATGGTCCTGGGATACATTCTTAGTCTGGAATAAAACTCACTCCCTGAGGCTGGCTTTCAGCCCAATAGTTAACAAGATATATATGCAGACCACTCAACCCTGGGTGATGGACCCACTTATTCTATGGAAATGCATCTCTTGGAGCAATCGACCATGGGGCAACAGAGGGGCAACATTCACATGGAAGAAATGCAGGACAGATGGGAGTGCATAACTATGAGGGGCACAGGGAGGGGGAGGTTACTGGGTAGGGAGGTAAGGAGACTGGGTTAGGGTTGGGATGGTAAATGGGGAGTGAAACTAAATGTACAAATAATGTTGAATGTAAAACAAACTCTTAAAATAAAAAATTTTAAAAAAGAAACTACATAGCACTTTTCAATAGAAAATGTCCATGCAGAGGCCCACAATGATGCTATCTTTTGGTTGAGTTATGATAGGTTGTTATGAAACTCAACATCCTTTGGATGGGGCATAAGAATAGACTGAGTTTGCCCTGAACGCCATCCAACCCCAAATACCTCTCCAGGGAAGATGCAATCTTTCACCAAAGAAAAGAGTAGCAACAGCTGCTGTACCCACATTTCCCACAAACCCAACCACAAAGATTAGAAAACACAGTGCATGGGAAGTCTCATCTGTGGTCATTTTGCTTTCAAGTGGAATTATGCAGTTAGTCAAGCACCAAATTGGGAGAATGGAGGAAATTGTAGCTCCCAAGGAATCCTAAAACCATTTGCAAGACCCTGAGATCTTAAGTAGGACTCTAACTACCCTAGCCTCCTACCAGGTTGATAATAGCACTTATAATACCAAAATAGTAATGACAATTAACATTTGATAACCACTTCTAGTGCTAAGCAACTCACATCAATTATCTTATTTAATCTTAATTCTGTGGGATATATTATTATCCCTTTTATTTATAAAAAAATGAAGCTCAGAATGGTTAAATAACTTGCCATAGCTATTAAATAGTAAATTTAGGATTCCTAATTCATTTTGTCTGACTGCTCTTTGACCATATGTCTTCATTATTCAATGGAATTATGAAAAGCTAGAAAATATGCTATGGAAAGAGCCCAGAACTTGGACTCAAAAAAATTTGAGTTTGAGCTTGGTGGTACCACTTACGAAATGAGTAGCCATGCATGTATCAATTATTTGCTTGCTTTGTAAGATAGAGATAGTCATCTATGCCTGGTGTCTTAATTTCTTAGTGCTGCTGTAACAGAAATACCACAAGTAGGTGGTTTTAAGGAATAGAAATTTATTTTCTCACAATTCAGGAGTCTAGAAGTAGGAATTCAGGGCACTGGCAGTAGGTAGAGGTCCTTTCTTGTCTATTTCAGCTTCTAGTAGCCAAAAATCCTTGGAGTTCCTGGGTTTGCAGACTTGTCTGCCTCTGCCATGTTCACATGGGGTCTGTCTTCCTTGTGTCTGCTTGCTTGTTTCTGTGTTTATGTTGCTCCTTATACCATTCAGAAGTGATTAGATTTAGGACACACTCTGCACTGATATGGACTCATTAACATAAAAAAGAAAATCCTGTTTCTAAGTATGATTATTACATCCATAGGTATAGGGGTCAGGATATGAACACATATTTTGGGGGGACACAATTCCATCCATAACATCTGGTCTACCTTTCTAGATGGATGGGGGGTGGTGTATACAAATGTTTTGTGAATAGAAAGCCATGAGACAATTGTAGAGTTTTATTATTTATAAAGTAAAATTTGCTATACTAACACATGATGATAGAGATAATTATAATGAAAGACTTAGGGAATGAGATATATTCTAGCAGTCCTTGGCAATCTTACGTACTTTCTAATGGCAAACAGAGAGAATGTCTCTAATCTTCAGAATTTATGAAAGAGCAGTTCCAGGTGTGTAATTTGTTGAGCTGGTTTGTTATTCTCTAAGTTTTCTGTTACACAGGCAATCACATAAAGTCACATCTAACAAGTTGTAGGAAAGATATGCTCATAAAACAGTAATTGTTGTAATTTCGTGTTATGAATAATTGCACCAAAATATAAATATACATTAATAACTTGTTACTACAGGAAAGAACAAGAATTATTTTTCAATTCTGAAAATGTGCTCAACTTCACTCTAGATGACTCAGCTGATGTCTAACATGTATAAAGAAATGAGTAGATTGTGCTTATAGCATGTCTGATCTCAAGGCAAAACACTTCCAACCTTGGGGTGGGGGTGGGGAAAAGGTTGTATGTTCATCTTAGTCAATCAAAGCAAGATTTGTTTAAAAACAATTCTAACAATATTTCCCTGGCAAGAGTAAATACTTGTAAGGTTAAAACCTTGCCAATCAAGTCCAAAGAAACATTCATATGGTAAGAATTCCTAGTCAGGCTGGGTACCATTAGTATTACAACAAAAGTATCAGTACAGACATATCGACTGACATATCAATCATTGTTGGATTTAAGTTGATATATGAGTCAAAATAGGAGCTCTGGTTAGCATAGCACTTGACTGCTAACCAGACTGCTAACCAGAAGGCTGGCAATTCAAACCCACCAGCCACTCCTCAGAAGGAAGGTTGGGCAATCTACTTCCATAGTGATACTGCCTCAGAAACCCGAGGAGGGTTCACTATGAGTTGGATATGACTCCACGGCAAATAACAACAACAACAACATGAGTCAAAATACCCTACTAAAGACAATTTTTGAAACTTTTCTTTTAGTTCTTCCCAAAAAGATCATATAACTGCATTTCTTAAGAGTTAATAATGATGATGATGATAAAAACACTAATTTAGAGGTTACATAGTGCTAGGAAGAGTTATAAATATTTTACAAATACTAACTCTTTTAATCCTCTCAACAAGCCTGTATGTGGCAATGTTTTAATGAGCATTTACTGAGTAACAAACTACCTCAAAACTTAATGCTGTGAAACAATAGCCTCTTCTTGCTCACAATTCTGCCACTTAGTAATTGGGAGTGGGCTCAGCTGGGTGGTTCTTCTGGTCTTGGACAGGCTCATTTATCCATCTGTGATCAGTTGGTATTTGGCTGGGCTGAATGATCTAGGATAGCCTCAACTGAGATGGCCTATCTCCGCTTCATGTGATATCTCATTCTAGAACAAACTTGGTTGGGCTTGTTCAAGTGACAGCTGGTCACAGTTCTGAAAGAGTGGAAGCAGTCAAGCCTTCTCAAGGCCTGTTCTCACTTTTGTCACATTTTATCGGCCAAACCAAGTCGCAATGCCAGCCTAGAATCAAGGAATGGACAATAGACTTCTAGATAGAAATAGACAATTTCTAGATAGAGGAAGCCGCAAAGTCACATTGCAAAGAGTGTGGATTTAAGGGTGAAGGGCTGCAGACAGTTTTGCAATCTACCACAAGTAGGTATTACGATTCTTATTAACTGCATTTTACAAAGAGGAAACTGAGGCCCAGAGAGGTTAAGAAACTTATTGAAGGCCAAACAGCACTTGATTTTCATTTCTCTCTTTAGCCACAGTTATTTCCCTGCCACTTTTTGAGAAGGATATATACTGGATTAATTCTGAACCATAATGAATTTAAAGAAGACTGAAGCTGAATTTTTAAATGAATTCTCAAGACAAATTCATATTTTGATTCCAACTACAAAGAACACACTGGTACATAGGAAAATGGTTTCGTTTGACAAGAGAACTAACACAGCAACATAACACTGCCTTGAAAGGAAAGAGTAAAGTTGGTTTTCTTTTTAGTTTTTAGGGGAAAAAAGGGGTCTGCTTCTCCCTTCCCACATATATCACAAGGACACCTCATGATTCTTTCATTTCAGATGAAATAGAGAATTCTCCTTTCCCAGGACTTAAAATTTTTGAAGGAAAGATTTGGTGGGGTGGCATGGTAGTGCAAGTTGTGTGTCAATTTGGCTGAGCTGTGGTTTTGAGTGACTAGGCAGATGGATGTAGTTATTCCCCATGATGAGACTGTAAACACCTCCACAGTGGAATCTGCTATGAGCAGCTAAGCTTTTGCCTTTGGGGTGTGGCCTGCTTCCAGGATATAAGGAGAAGCTTTGAGAAAGGTCTTTAGCTTTTTGGCACATCTAGATCCTGCACTTGGATGAGTTTTCATCTTGGTGGCCTGCCATGTTGCCTGCTGATCTTGGGATTGTTCCTGAACTTGAACCAGTGGTCTGCCATGTGCCTGTTGATCTTGGGATCATATCATTCTATGTGCCAACCTTGGGTTCATCAGCCTCAGCACCCAGTAGCTGCCTGATGATTACAAGATGGCTCCAGCTCCAGTGGGCCTGGAATAAGAGGCAGAGCTGAAGCCCAAGGTCAAGGGGCCTTCACTCAGCTCCTAGAGCCAGCACTTCAAACTCAGCATTTCTAGCCTCTTAAACTCTCAGAGAATAAATCCCTGTTTGTTAAAGTCATCCACTTGTGGTATGCCTGTTACAGCAGCACTAGAGAATTGAAACAGTTGGGATGCTCTGACTTTCCCATCATTCAAAGTCTGGTATTGAAACCAAGTAAAGTCAAAACTATTTCCCCCACTCTGGTTAAGGCAGATAATTAGAACAGATAGGATCCCGGATGAGAATAGATAAGTAAACTTAATTACCCTCAACTATTTCCCCACCCCGGACGCCAGATGGAGATAGATGAGTAAACACATAGGACTCCAGTTGGAGACAGATGAGTAAATACAATAAGCTCAGTTCCTTAAGAACTGAATGAAAAAATAATAATAATAATATTTCCTGCTAGTTCCTTAGGCACAGGTAATAAACACATTAATGTATCTTAGAAAACAACTTGAAAATTAACTCTGGCCCACGGACATGCGCAGTGGGGCAGAGAGGAACAAAGTTACTAGGAACTAACACTCTCCCCTCTGCCTAAGCCCTAATCAGCTGATGACAGGAAGCTGGTGTGACTCATCTGGTACACAAGCGCACTGGCTCAAAACGCTACTGTCTCTTTAAACTGAGGTGAAGGAAATTTCAGCCAATCGTCAACCACCTCACACCCAAATTCCTCACATTTTTA
Organism: Orycteropus afer afer; assembly: GCF_000298275.1. Taxonomy (NCBI): domain Eukaryota; kingdom Metazoa; phylum Chordata; class Mammalia; order Tubulidentata; family Orycteropodidae; genus Orycteropus; species Orycteropus afer. The sequence goes on from NW_006921906.1 coordinate 873,112, forward strand.
TGAATATGCATAACCCTCTCTTCTGAAACTTACCAAACTGTAATTTGATGGAGTTTTGGGGAGTCAGATCTGAGTACAGGGGTACCCCTACTCCTTGCATTGCTGTTTTGCAATAAATAATTTTCTCTCCTCTTAATCACTTGGTGTGTAAATGTTTTGGCCTGACTGCACACTGGGTAGGGACCCACATTTGGTCCTATTTCAGTAGCAGTAGCTATGGAAGTATGGGTAGTAAGTCCCTGTAGGCAAAGAATAAATTGGATCCAGGGTGTTAAAAGCTGTAAACCGAGCCACCTTGCACAAATATCTTATCCTTCTGGGGTTAACTCTAGCCAATCATCTGTCACCCAATACTTGGATGAAGGAACTTATGGTTAGTTTAGGACAGTTTTTGATGTTGAGGACTGAAAGTACAGCATGAGGAAGCACAGTCATTAGAAGGAAAACCTCTGTAGGTTATTTATCATGAGGCTTAAAATGTCCATAGACTTTCACCCAGTGTTTGCACTTTATCAGATGTCATCAGAAAGGCAAATATAAAAAATGTTTAATTGGCTATTTCTGATAATGTTATGTTGTTAGTTGCCATGAAGTCAGATCTGTCTCATGTATAACAAAACACAATGTTGCCTGCTCCTATGTCATCTTCATGATGGTTAATATATTTAACCCATTGCTGTGGCCTTTGTGTCAGTCCATCTCCTTAAGGGTATCCCTCACTTCAGGCTTCGCTGACCCCTACTTTACCAAAGATGGTGCCTTCCAGAAGTTTGTCCTTTCCAATGATGTGTCCAATGTGAGTTGAAGTCTTAGACAATATTCTGTGATTCATAGGGTTTTTCTTGGCTAATTTTCAGAAGTAGATCACCTGGCCTTTTTTTCTAGTCTGTGCTAGTCTGGAAGATCTTAAACTTGTCCATGAGTGGCCTTGCTGGTATGTAAAATACCGGTGGCATAACTTCCAGTGTCACAGCAACACAAAAGCCAGCATAGTATGGTAAACTGACAGATGGGTTGTGGAGTAATGTTATAGGTGACTTTTCTTTTCTTTTTTTATTTACTGTTAGATTCTGACTGATAGTGACCCTATATACAACAGAACAAAACACTGCCCAGTCCTGCACCATCCACACAATCATTGTTATATTTGAGTCCATTGTTGCAGCCACTGTGTCAATCTATCTCATTCACTATTCATCTTCTTCCTTTTCACTGACGCTCTGCTTTACCAAGCATGATGCCCTTCTCCAGGGACTGCTCCCTCCTGATAGCACGTCCAAAGATGCAGTCTCGCCTCCTTGCTTCTAAGGAGCATTCGGCTGTATTTCTTCCAAGACCGATTTATTCATTCTTTTGGTAATCCATGGAGAACTAAACTTTCTATTATAGAGATGTTATTTTTATAATCAGGAAAAAAAAACATGAAATAAATATTAAGAAAATCTATTAATCATTGAGCTAGAATAACTAATGATGTAATCTAAACCCTGCACCACAAATAATCATTTATAATTCAGGTAAGTGAGAAGTATTTTTTCTTAAAATTGTCCTTGAAGTATACATAAAATACACCAGCATGTGAAACCCTCATGACGTCTTCTTAGTCCATCAATAGCCTTCAAACCTCAGTGATGCTCCTGAGTTAGAGAGCTGGTGCCCTACCCTCTGCGCTGCCTCAACTGGAGCCTGAGAATTGAACTGCAGCTTCTGGAGCAGCTTTGGGCGTGAGGATAGAAGCTTGTATTTTAAGAAAAAAAAAAAATATATATATGTTGGCTATATTGGGACTTATACCAAACCCACTGCCTTCAAGTCAATTATGACCCAAAGAGACCCTCAGATGGCTTCCAAGGCTATAAAATTTTAAGGAAGCAAACTGCCTCTTCTTTCTCCAATAGAATGGGTGGAGGGTTCCAAACTCTGACCTTTTGGATAGCAGCTGAATGTCAACCCCTGCTCTACAAGAGCTCCTTATAGTGGAACTTAGATATTTAAAGAATCCAGGTCAGTTCTTGACCAGTTGGGTGTTTTAGTGTCCCTCCATTTTTTCCCCCTTACATCCTCCTCTTCCTATAAAATAGTACTGTTGATTGGTGGGAGAGACATTAAAAAAACCTATCTTTCAACATGAATTTATTGTTTCTATATCAGCCTAAAAAAGTCTTTCCCTTTCTTCTACCCTAGTCTGGGTTGGTGCCCCTCCTCCATTCCCCTATATTATGAGGACATTGTACTCACCTCCTTTTTGTAGTGGCCTATTTATGCAGTTTTAAGTGGCCAGTTTTTCAGAAGTGATGACCCCATCCTTCTTCTATGTCTGCCTTAGTCTGGAAGCTCCACTGAAACCTGTCCCCCATGGACAACCCTGCGGATATTTGAAAATACTGGTGGCATAGCTTCCAGCATCACAGCAACATGCAAGCCACCACAGACAAACTGACAGATGAATTGTGGACCAATAAGCAACATCATGATAAATGGAGAAAAAATTGAAATTGTCAGGTATTTCATTTTATTTGGATCAACAATCAAAGCCCATGGAAACAGCAGTCAGGAAATCAGATGTTGTATTGCACTGGGCAAATCCACAGCAAAAGAACTCTTTAAAGTGTTAAAGAGCAAAGATGCTACTTTGAAGACTAAGGTGTGTCTGACCTAAGCTATGGTATTTTCAATAGCCTCATATGCATGGGAAAGTTGGACAATGAATAAGGGAGACCAAAGAAGAATTGATGCATTTGAATTGTAGGGATGATGAAGAATGCTACAAATACCATGGACTGCCAGAAGAACAAACAAATCTGTCTTGGAAAAAGTACAATGGTAATGCCCTTTAGAAGCGAGAATGGCCAGACTTCCTCTCTCATACTTTGGTCATGTTGTCAGAAGGGGCGAATCTCTGGAGAAGGATATCATGCTTAGTAAAGTAGAGGGTCAGCAAAATAGGGGAAGACAGACCCTCAACGAGATGGTTTGCAACAATGGCTGCAATGATGGGCTCGAGCTTAGTAAAGATTGTGAGGATGGTGCAGTACCAGGCAGTGTTTCAATCTGTTGCACATAGGGTCGCTATGAGTCAGAGCTGACTTGACAGTACCTAACAACAACAACAACACTAGGACAATATCTAGAGCATAGTGTTGTTGTTGTTATATGCCGTTGAGTCGGCCCCGACTCATAGCGACCCCTCCTTGGGTTTCTGAGGCAGTATCACTACAGAAGTAGGATTGCCCAACCTTCCTTCTGAGGAGTGCATAGAGCACAGTAGGTGCTCATTAAACAGTCATTAAATGAGTGAGTGAATGAATGGTATTATTGGCAAAATTTCCAATGGAGTTAGCACCAGGACCACCCATAGAGGCTAGACCCAAAGAGTAATGTAAAGGAAAATGGCTTACCTTCTTGCCACCTGGGAAAATCACAATTAGCCTGCAGTATGGGCAGAGAACTATTTGCAAGGCCATTCTTATAGCTCCAGGGCTTCAAGCACAGATTTTAGCCTTTCTGGCACCTAATTCCATTAAGTGCTAAAAAAAAAACAAAAAACCTTATTGCCCTCAAGTCGTTTTCCGACTCGCAGCGCCCCTTCCTTGGGCTTCCGAGGCAGTATCTCTATGGAAGTAGATTGCCCAATCTTCCTTCCTAAAAGTAGCTGGTGGGTTTGAACCACCAGCCTTCTGGTTAGCAGTCAAATGCCTTAGACACTATACCACCAATTTCATGGTACAAAGTGCAAAAGGGCTTAAGAGTCTCATCAGGTTTCTCAGACATCAAAAAACTCGTACAGAGTAATATTTTGCTGAATGAAGGGTAAATTAGTAGGAAACCTGTAGATTAGTAGCCCTCTGGAGCATAGATGGATTTCAAAAACCAAGGGGCCAACCACCTGCCTTAATGTAGTTTGAGTTTCTCAAACCACTGTATTTGAAACTTACTTGCAGACACCCAGGCCTTCCTGTTATACCACCAGGCACCACCTCACCACCAGTGAGGTTTTTAGTGATGACTATACTCGAACTAGAGTTAGCTAGGGCCCAAAGGCATGTGAGAGGAATCAGGTCTCCTAGGAAGTTTTTTCTTAATGCTTGGCTTTGCCAGTGGCACCAGATAGAGTTTGTTCTCCTTGAGACCAGATCATTCAATGGAGCCCAGTTAGACAAGATACTCCAGGCTCTGTTGAGACATAGCCCCAGCTTCTGGAGGGATTTTGATAAGCTAATGTGAATTTGGAGTTTACCAAGAGGCCCCTTGGAAAAAAAGTCTAGGAATTCTACTTCCAAAAAAATCAGTCATTATAAACACTGTGGAGCACAGTTCTGCTCTGGCATACATGGAGTCTCGGTGAGTCGAAATCAACTTGACAGCAACTAGTATCAAATGATAAACTGAATTGAAGACATGATCAGAAAGGTGAAGGGTAAAGAAGTGAAGTCGAAGGAGAGGAGAAGAGTGAGGAAGTTTGGCCCTCAGAGGAGTCCGGTGGGCCTAGAAAAGCTGATCTTCCAGAAAGGTGGTTGGGAAGCCCCTTGGCTGAGACATTTTCAAGGTTTCCTGTATCTGATCCATTGTGTTCATTATTGTTTCCTCGTGTGTTTATTCAAAAATTCAAAAACGGTTGCAGCAGTATATTGATAGAGAACTTCCAGAGGTGCAAATTGGATTCAGAAGAGGATGTGGAACAAGGGATATCATGGCTGCTGTCGGATGGATCTTGGCTCAAGGCAAAGAATACCAGAAAGATGTTTACTTGTGTTTTATTGACTATGCAAAGGCATTTGATT
>NW_006921906.1:883602-884257 GCF_000298275.1 Orycteropus afer afer
TTTTTTTTTTTTTTTTTGCTGCTTTTCTCTAGTTGTTGGATATGTTTGGTTAAGGTCTTGATTTTGACTCTTTCTTCTTCTTTGATTTGTGCATTTATTGCTATAAATTGGCCTCTGATCACTGCTTTTGCTGTCTCCCAAAGATTTTGGTATGTTGTTTTCTCATTCTCGTTTGATTCAAGGAATTTTTAATTTCATTTTTCATTTCTTCTATCACCCAGTCATTTTAAAGGAAGGTGTTACTCAGTTTTCATGTGTTTGTTTGCTCTTTATCAGTTGATATTCCTATTGTGATTTCTAATTTCACAGCATTGTGATCTGAGAAGATGCTTTACAATATTTCAATGTTTTGAAATTTATTAAGGCTTGTTTTGTGGTCTAACATTTGGCCTCTCCTGGAGAATGTTCCATGTTTACTGGAACAATATACATTGTACTGTTGTTAGATGAAGTGGTCTGTAAATATCTATAAGGTCAAGTTGGTGGACTGTATTGTTTAGTTCTTCTATGTCTTTGTTGAGTTTCTTTCCAGTTGTTCTATCTTTCATTGAAAGTGGTGTATTAAACTCTGCTACTATGACTGTAGAGTTATCTATTTGTCTTTTCAATTCTGTTAAAGTCTGATTTATGTATTTTGGGGCTCTTACACTGGATG
>NW_006921906.1:885462-914695 GCF_000298275.1 Orycteropus afer afer
CAGCAAGCAAAGTTGTATCGTCTGCATATCTCAGGTTGTTAATGATTCTTCCTCCAATCCTGATACCACGTTTTTCTTCATATGGTCCAGCTTCTCGGATTATTTGCTCAGCATATAGATTGAATAAGTGTGGAGAAAGGATACAACCCTGATGCAAAATTTTCTGTACTGAGCTCATTTTGTTTTGAATTGTGTTATTACCTCCTTCATTGCTATTGTTTTAGTATTTGCTAAATATTTGTGCTTGTCCTCTTTTTAATTTTGATGTGAAGGTTTCTCATTTTTTTGAGGGTACCCTGTGATTTATAATTTTCTTCCCAAGTTTCGAACAGTCTCTTCTATCTTGCAATTGTCTTGACTTCCTCATCATTTAGAAGTTCTGTAACTACATAATTTTTTCCCTTTTTTTTTTGGTTTGTAGTTGCCCTCATTTGCCAATCAATGAGAAGTTCTGTGACTACATAATTTTTTCCCTTTTTTTTTTTTTTGGTTTGTAGTTGCCCTCATTTGCCAATCAATGTCTCTGGTTCCCTATTTACAGTCTTGTAAGTTTCTTTTACTTTGGATGCTATCATAATTTGGTTGGTTTCTGGGTTATGTCATCATATGTGTTAGTGCTCAGTTGTTGTTTGCTGTTGTTGGTTCTCTTCCTGAAGGACTCTCTTTAGCATCTCTAGTAAGCTTGGTCTAGTTTTAACAAATTCCCTTAATTTCTGCTTATCTGGAAATGTACTAATTTCACCATCATATGTGCCTTCTTGCCTGCATGGTTTTCTGCTGAGAATCTGAGCTTAGTCTTATTGGTTGTCCCTTGTAGGTAACTTTTCATTTCTCTCATGCTGCTGTCATGATTCTATCTTTGTCTTTGGTTTTAGTGAGTTTGATGATGATATGTCTTGTTAATTTTCTTTTGGGGTTTATCCTGTTTGGGGTTCATTGGACTTCTTGAATGGATATATTCTCGTCTTACATCATATCAAGGAAATTCTCTTCCAACAAATCTTCAACAATTTTCTCTGTAGTTTTATTTGTCTCTTCCTGTTCTGGAATTCTGATTACATGTAGGTTATTCCTTTTGATGGTATCCCACATGAATCTTAGGCTTTCTTCATTTTGTTTTCATCTTTTCTTTTTTATTGGTCCCTTTCCAAAGAAGCATTCAGGTGTTTGTCTTCAGTCTCACTAATTCTATCTTCCATTGATTTAATTCTACTCCTTTGCCATTTCAATGCATTATCTATTTCTGAAAATTTAGTATTAATCATCTGGATTTCTATCTGTAGATTTTGTATCATTTCTAATTTTTCATTTCTCTTGTCATTTTGTTCTTGTATTGTCTTTCAAAATTGTTCTAGGGTTTTGTCTGTGTTTCCCTTGATTTTGTCAGTGTTTCCTTGATCTATCTCTCAATCCATTGAAGGTACCTAAATATAATTCTTTTGAATTCCTTATCAGGCAGTTCCAGTGTTGCTTCTTCCTCAGGGATGTGTTCTGGGTCTGTGTCCTGGTTCCTTGTTTCTACTATTTTATCTTGCTTCTTTATGTGGACTGTGATAGTCTGCTATCTCTGAGACATTATGACATTGTTCTGTTTATATTTAATTGGTGATTGTATGTTGGAGTGATTTGCTCAAGATTTCAATTTTCTTTATTTTGTTTGGATATATCTGAGTAAGCAGTGTACTATGTCTCACTGTTTGCTAGTTGGCAGTACTTATGCACTCACCACCTTTCTTCTTCCCAGTTGTCAGCCTCCCGTATGTCCATGCTTTCCTTTGCAAACAAAGCCTATTCTTAGGTCCCTGCAATATGAATGAGAATGCTTTACTTTAAATATCCAAAATGGGTACCACTTCTAAACATTCAAAATGGCTACACCCTCCAGACCACCAAAAGTCCACAGCTCAGTTTGTCTCCTTCTTTGCTGTTTCCCTTTTCAGTCATCAGCCACCAGCATAGTTGTCCATCCAGCCCTTGGTGAGTGGGGCCAATTTTTAGATTAACTCTTAGCTCCTAACACCACTTAGGAATATTCAAACTGTCCGTGCTGTCAGGATAGCTGACAGTCTGCAGCTCCATTTATCTCCTTATTCACTGTTTTCATTCAGGTTCTTCTACTAGTTGGTGTTTAATCCACTTCTGTATCCTTCCTTTCAAAGCTCTGGGCTCCAGAATTATCTTCTGTATCTGGGTCAATTGGTTTCTCTTTTCTTTGTCAAAGAGGATCTGTTTAGCTTGTCTGCCTATTCTTCTATCTTACCAGAAGTACCCAAACTATACTCCCTGGTACTCTTAAAAACCTAACAGAGAATATAAAATCTTACCATTCAAAAAGAAATCCCTTTTCTAACATTCCTAACAGGAGGGTATCTACTTCTGTTTGTATTTTCCCCTGGATGAGGAGAGCACTCCTTTATAAGTCAGCCCAGTCCTTTTTTTTCTAATTATTAGAAAACTCTTGCTTGTGTGGAAGTGATTCCAACTCACAGCAACCTCCACTGGGTTTCTGAGGTTGTAAATCATTATGAAAGCAGACTGCCTCATCTTTCTTCTGTGGAGCAGCTGGTGGGTTTAAACCACCAACCTTTTGGTTAACACCCAAATTCTTTAATCACTACAGTATCAGTACAATTCTTTACAAGACAGCCCATTCCTTTCTTTTCTTTTCTTTTTTTTGAACAATTCCAATTATTAGAAAACACATGTGGAAGTAAAGTCTCATTCTGTATAATGTTGATATTATAGTCTGGCTTCAACATCCTGGAGATTACATCTAGATGAGATGCCCACATGACAGACCAGCTCCTCCTGAAAGAAACAGGTTCACTCCCCTCCATTCCCTGGACTTGATTTCTAGACCCTTCACCTTTCACATCACATCTTTGAATGTACTTTAGCTTATCAAAATCTGTCTAAATTGTAACACCCAAAACAAATTACATATCTAAGGGCATAACTCTGTCCCTAAAATAATTCATATTATTATTTTTCATTGCATTATAAATAAATCATTTCCGTGAGAAAAAGTTGAGGTAGAGAGGGGGGAGAGGAGTGGCTAGCAGCTAGAGTTTCAAGCTCCCAGTTATAAAGCTATTTACTTTCAGTTGGAATTTCAACAACAAAGATGTTTCTGTAAGCTTATTTTGTTTTTGCAGCCTAAAAATAACAAACAAGTTTATCAAAACAGGGGGAAAAGGAAACTAAACTAAACATTGAGCAAATCCTGAATTGCATGTAAACTCAGATGGAAATCAACAAGTTTCTAGGCCATGTAAGTAAATCATTGCCGCATTGACAACTACCAGTGGAAACTGGGCAGTTGCTGTGTGTCCCAAGCTATCTGCTACATGTGGAGCCATTTCCCAATCATGACCACATTAAACCAAAAAACAAACAAGTTGCCTTCAGGTCAGTTCCAACTCATGGTGACCCCATGTGTTGCAGAGTAGAACTGTGCTTCATAGGGTTTTCAAGGCTGTGACAGTTTGGAAGCAGATCAGCAGGTCTGTCTTCCAAGGCACCTGTGAGTGGATTCAAATCACCAACCTTTCAGGTAGTAGTCAAGCACTTAACCACTTGTGCCACCCAGGGACTTCTCATGATTATATTACCAAACCAAACAAAACAACCAAACCCACTGCCATTGAGTCAATTCTGCCTCATAGTGACCCCCACTGGGTTTCCAAGGTGGTAAACATTTATGGAAGTAGATTGCCCAGTGTTTCTTCTGTGAAGTAGGTGGGTTTGAATCACTAACCTTCTGGTGAGCAGTCAAATGCCTTAGGCATTTGCCACCATTATTGTTGTTGCTGTTATGTGTCATCAAGTTGGACCCGTTATTAGCCAATAAGTAGCATATTTGTAAGTTGGATAAAGCAAACATACTCTACAATAAACTGACTTCTTATATTCAATTCACATTAAGAAAATTTGTTCTGTAGGAAAAATATTTGTCCTCGAGCTGTGATATGACCATCAAAAGATACAGAATCCATCATGTCTCCCATTATAAACCCTTTTCTATTAGTGAACTTAACTTTTGTGGAAGCCCCCTCACCACATCATCAAATAAAAGGTAATAGGTTTAAGATTCATTAAGTACAGCCTAGAGTCCCTGCATGGTGCAAATGGTTAGAATGTTCAGCCGCTAACCAAAAAATTGGAAGGTTTTTTTTTTATTTATTCTTTTATTTTTTTTATTGTGATTTGGGTGAAAATTTCCAGAGCAAATTCACTTTCCATACAGCAGTTTACATACACTTTGTCTCATGACATGGACAACAATTTACTATAATGCAACAGCTCCCCTCCCACTTCCTCCCAATAATTACCTCTTCCCTGTGTCCATCCCTCCATGCCCTCCTGCCCCCTAAGCTGTCTCCCAGTGCATATGCACCCTTCTTTCTCCCATGATTGTTCTCTCCAAGGACTGTATTTACCTTAGGTAAATGTTCAACTCATATGCCTGTAAAAGATTGGAAGTTTTGAGTCTACCCAGAGTCTCCTTGGAAGAAATGTTTGGCAGTCAACTTCCATAAAATTAGCCACTGAAAGCCCTATGGAGCACAGTTCTACTCTGACACACATGAGGTCACCATGAGTCAGAAATGACTCCACAGCAATGGGTTTTAAGCCTAGTTTATTGCACCTCTCAGTCTTGCATTCATACTCTGCCTTTAAGAACATCCTTTTCACTCTTGACAGTGCTTACAAGCCCTATGGTTAATGCTTTCTGCACCATACGTTGACAACTGGAAAACTTTGAAGAAACGAGATTTTTCTGTCAGGTTAAATAATGGGATAGTTGGAAGGCATTTCTCTGTATATATGGGTTCAACATATGACTTAACAAGGTAACTTTGGGGCTGTAACTGCAAATCAAAAGAAGATTTTCCCCCCCACATGTTTCCAGTGCACTATGCTATTCTAAAATGAATTGTGTTCCCCCAAAAGATATATTGAACATCTAACCCCTAGTACCTGGGAATGTGACCTTGTTTGGAAACAGAATCTTTGAAGATGTTAACATGAGGTCATATAGGAGTAGGGTAGGGACTAGTCCAATCGAGTGGTATCCTTATGAAAAAAGACACAGAAACACAGAGGGAAGATGACCATGTATAGATGAAGACAGGGATTGATGTGCTGCATCTACTAACCAACCAATGCCAAAGATCAATGGTTGTTTCCAGAAGCTTGGAGAGAGACATGGAACAGATTTCTCCTTCAGAGCCTCCAGAAGGAATCAACACTGAAGCCAACACTGAATTCAGATTCCTAGTCTCCAGAGCTGTGAGATGATAAATTTCTGTTCTTATAAACCACCCAGTTTGTAATATTTTGTTACAGCAGCACTAGGAAACAAATAACTAAGCCAGGCATTTATTGCTCAGGGCTCCCTCCGATAACTGCACAACTGGCATATTGCCTTTCTACTGACATTAAAAAGCAGCTGAGTTGTGTCTTCCATTCCCATACTTGGCAAAATATTAAGGTTCTACTCTTAGCAAAAGGAACTTTGGTGCCATGATGGTTAATCACTCAGGTGCTAACCAAAAGGTTGGTGGTTCAAACCCACCCAGTGGCTTCACAACAGAAAGGCCACGAGACTTGCTCCCATACAGATTACACTGTAGAAAACTCTATGGGGGCAGTTCTACTCAGTCACATGAAGTCTCTATGAATTGCAAATCCACTCGTTGGTACCACCTAACAACAACAAGTTTCAGCAACTACCTGGGTTAGGAATTTCAGAGATTAGAGATATCAAGGGCAGGTAATCATTTTGGGAAGTTGTACCAGGATGCCAACTGCAGCAAACAGCACCTCCTCGCCTTGTCTGGAGAGAACTCTGCCCACATCCTGAATCTCCACTTTTTTGGGTCTACTCCTGAGGGTACTGTTTTCCCTCTGGGATGATCGTCCATGGGCTACAAAGACATAGCAATAAAGATGAAAATGCTCTAAAATTAAGTGTTGCTTTAATCCTTCCGGCCTGTCCAACAACACCTCCCTCCAAACCCCAAACAAATACACACAAACACAAGGGGCAGTAGCCAAAGGATCTGACATGTCTCTGTGTTTGGATGGGAAAAAGCAATCCCTTCCCCAACCCCCCTTCACATTCCTATCAGGGATGCAGAGAAGTGATGGGAGGGAGGATTCATTTCAAAGAGAGAGAAAGATGCGGCCCTCAACTGATGTCACTTAATCTGTGATGGTATAGAGCAGGCTCTTTTCTGTTTATGGGATACTGATCAGAGATAGGACAGCGGCCAGGGAATAGGAAATGGGAATCATGAGAACCAAGCAAGGGGAGGCTTCTCTCCCAGACTAATATTATTATGCTTCCCTCACATGAATCGTGGGAGTGATGAAAGCTACCCTCACAGTTTCAAAGCAGGTCTTGGCATATTATCCAGATTGTGCTGAGGAGCAGAGTAGAGTGAAGGATCCTGGGTTCTTATCCAATCAGGAGCTTCTACTGGGCTAGAGCCAGCCTGGCATGTTTGGAGAGGGACAGTCCTCTGCAGGATGGACTCAGGATCAGAAGACTTGGGCCTTAGTCCTCCTTTGATACTGATCGTGCTTTTACCTTGGGCAGGTTGTTATTGTTAGCCCTCAATCTATGGTGACTCCATATACAAGGGAACAAAGTGCTGCCTAGTACTGCACCATCCCCATGACCAGTTGGGGATCAGGCCATTGCAATCAACTGGGTTTTCACTGGCTGATCCTCAGAAGTAGATCACCAGGCCTTTCTTCCAAGTCTGCCTTAGTCTGAAAGCTCCACTGAAACCTATTCAGTGCCATAGCAACATGCAAGCCTTCACTGACAATGATTGGTGGCTGCAATTGAGGACTTTTGGGAATGGAACCTGAATCTCCTGCAGCAAGGCAAGAGTTCTACTGCTGAACCACCACTGCCCCCTTGGGCAGGTTATAGACTCTGTAAGACTCAGCTCCCTCAACTAGGAAATGAAGGCACTGATCTAGAACCCTAAATGATCCAATTCTAAGATTCATTCACCCCTGAATTCATTTGCTCATTCAATAATCATTGGACTTGTGGCCTGTTAAATGAAGAGATTGGATTAGATTTTACTCTATACTCCAGTGTTCTGATTCTTTCCTCTTACAGGTATTGAAAGAGTCCCTTTTTTCCGAAAACAAATTCCTGGCAGTCAGCTCTGAACACTGCATTTCAAAATTGTCACCTTTTTGGCTTAAACCATTTTTTAAATGAAAATTGTTTATCAAGAGGAGGGTACCACACAAATTAATTACCTCTTACCTCAGTGGAAATTAGCTTACGATTTTAGTTCCAGTGATAATCAAGCCCTGAAAAATTGGGCATATCTAATGAAGGGCACCACCATCTGTCAGTTTCTTATGTTACAGTGGATGGCATGTAGCTATGATACTGGAAGCTATGCCACCAGTACTTCAAATACCAGCAGGGTCACCATGGAAGACGGGTTTCAGTGGCATTTCCAGAGTAAGTCAGACTAGGTAGAAAAGCCTGGTGATCTACTTCTGAAAATCAGTCAGTGAAAACCTTATGTTTCACTACAGAACATTGTTTGTTTCACTTGCTTTGGATGTGTCATCAGTTGGGATCAATTGCTGGAGGAAGACATTATGTTTGGTGAAGTAGAGGGCTAACAAGAGGAAGGGAGACTCTTAGTGAGATTGACTGATACAATAGCTACAACAGTGGATTCAAAGATGCCAGTGATTGTGAGGATGACACAGGACCAGGCAGTGTTTCCTTCTGTTGTACATAAGGTAGCCAAGAGTCAGGTCGACTAGATGGCGGCTAACAGCTAACAATGGGGGTAGTGGTGAAATAGAGAGGAGAATGGGAGAGCAGGAAAGTGCAGGCTCAGACAGGACACCAAAGCATGTGAGATTAATAGGTGCTAGGAAGAAATGTCCTTAGGACAGTCACTTTGGTCCAAGGGCCTTGGGGGTCCTGGGGAAGGCTGAAGGAGTTCAAACTTGGCGTTACCCTGAGACGGCCTGTATATGGCCAACTGTACTGATTTAGGCAGCAGAGCTGAGGCTCTTTTACTACATTTATTTCCAAATATGAGAGAATAATGTCATCTGCAAAGACCCATGGGCCTCATTTCTAGACAGGAAAAATCCCCCTTATTATCTTCTTAAATTATTTCCTGTGGGTTTCCCTCAAATAAAACCACTAAGCTCCTGCTGATCCGCTTCCCACTGACTCATGGGAGTGCTGCCCTTCACTAAAGGAAACACAGACTCCCAGAACTTGGCACAAAGTGCTATGTGTTTCAGTTCAGAATGCTTACACAAAAAATGGAGGCACTTTTCCTCCAAGTCCTGAGAGGAAGTGGGTGTGGCAAGTTTGCTAGGTACCCACCCCCTTTTGGTGAAAGGTTGTTGTTCTTAGTCCTTTTGGGGTGGGTCACAGGGTGCAGTTTCACTCAATTTCAGGAGCACCGGGGCCTAATTCTCCACATTCTTGGATGGTATACTGGACCAGGGACCTTTGTGTGCATTGAACAATTAATGTTCTGTGACTAATGACATCTAATATTTCCACAGTCCCTGGATGGTACAAATGGTTAAGCACTTGACTGCTACCCAAAAGGCTGGCAGTTGAACTCAGCCAGTGGTGCCTTGCAAGACAGGCCTGGTGATCTGCTTCTGAAAGGTCATGGCCTTGAAAACCCTATGAAGCAGTTCTACTCTGTACACATGAAGGCACCATGTGTTGCAATCAACTCAATGGCAACTAATAGCAACATTTCCACAACAGCTTGCAATTCTGCGCTTTCATATACAGTGAAACCTCTAAGAGCCAGAACTTGATCGGTCTGTCTTTGTTTTTTTCTGAGTCTCGTAAGTGTTCCACCTTTGACAGGGTGCAGTCTTACCACTTTTCTATTTCTCTCTATTAGTGGAAAATATTGGAGTTTTCTTCTCTGACAAGTTTCTGCCTTACACAGTTTCTGGCTTTTGCAGGTTTACTGTATGTTATCTCATTCAAGTTTCAAAGCAAGGGAGACAGGTCAGGGATTAATATCTCCATTGTATGAGTGAGGAAACTAAAGGTCAGAGAGATGAAGTGACTTGAGAAGGCTCATTGTGGTTGTTAAATGGCATCAAGTAGGCTCCAACCCATAGCACTCTATGCATGACAGAACGAAATGTTGGCTGGTTCTGCACCACCTTTCCCTCATTGCTATGTTTGAGCTTGCAGCGGTCTCTGCACCATCCCTTCAGCCATGCTAAATAAACTGTAAGCTCTTCAAAGGGTGGCCCTGAGTGCCACACCTATCACACAGCTCTTCCCAGGGATGCTTCATCTGTACATGGCATTTCACAGACACCAAGAAGGACCTTCCAATAGAAAGCATCTTCTCACTAAAGTCCAGAATTCTACTCTCCATTTGCCTCACACTTCGTGTGGTTGTCTGTGAAAAGTTTACAGATCTCCAGAGAGGAGCGAAGCAGGGAGATGTTGCTAGCATCTGTAGGGAGAGTGCCAAAGCACTGGCATTTGTGGGAAGGACAGGGCAAGAGGGAGAAAGGGATGGATATGGCTGCCTGGAAGAGCCCCCAATAGCCCCAAAGGTTGTCAAGAGCTGATTCTGCCATCTTCCCCCTAAGTCACTCTTACCCTTCTTCTCTTAGCACGGTGAGTGCAACACAGTAGTTCCTCAGTACCCCCACTTTCCTTAGAGTCATGGTGACCCCATCTGTGTCAGAGCAGAATTCCTTAGGGTTTTCAAAGCCTGATTATTCAGAAGTAGACTGTGCTTTACAGTTTGTGTGGTGCTTTCTTCCCAGGCCCCTCTGCGTGGACTTACACCTCCAACCTTTTGATTAACAGTTGAGTATATTAAACATTTACATTATCCAGGGACTCCAGGTCCTCACTATGGGCCTAAAGGTGAAGTCAGAGATCTGGAGGGAAGACAGCAGAAAATAGTCTGAACAAATTGGTGCTAGGAAACTACCACCCGAGCAGCCATACCAAAAACAAACCCACTGCCATGGAGTCAATTCTGACTCATAGTGACCCCTGTTGGGTTTCCAAGGCTGTAAATCTTAATGGAAATAGATTGCTTCATCTTCCTCCCATGGAGCAGCTAGTGAGTTTGAACCACCAACATTCTGGTTAGCAGCCAAATGCCATACCCACTACACCACCAGAACTCCTTCCAAGGTGCCATGGACATAGATTAATCAGATAAAACTTACTTCACCCAGCAGCTCCAACAACCTAAAAACCAAAACCAAACCCCCTGCCATGGAGTTGGATCCGACTCATAGCGACCCCTCCTTGAGTTCCTGAGGTGGTATCGCTACGGAAGTAGATTGCCCAACCTTCCTTCCAAGGATTGGCTGGTGGGTTTGAACCACCAGCCTTCTGGTTAGCAGTCAAATGCCTTAGGCCCTATACCACCAGAGCTTAAAGTAGTAGTTGCTGCTTGCCATACCTTCTTTCCCAGGGTGCATCATATTTCTGTGTCTTCTTTTCTTCTCAAAGAGTTCTTTACTTGTTCAGTACACAAATGTGGGAGAGGGTAGTTTGTCCCAGGCCCTATGCCCCACTTCTCTGGATTAGAGGAAAATGGCCTTTGTCCATTGCCACCAGGTCCCTGGATGGTACAAATGGTTAATACATTTGTTGCTAACTGCCAGGTTGGAGGTTCAAGTCCATCCAGAGGTACCTCAGAAGAAAGGCCTGGTGAACTACTTCTGAAAACCCAACCACTGAAAATCCTATGGAGCTCGGTTCTACTCTGACACACATGGGGCCCTGTTAGTCAAAATCCGCTCAACAGCAGAGCAAGTTTGAGCTAACTATTCCTAAGTATGTGAGCCTGATTTGACTCTTCTGTCATATTTGTATTGACCCCAGAATCCAGAATCCACTTGTCCGAGTGAATATTCTGTTTACAGGACACAAAGAACTCTGTAGGATGGAACAAAACCCAGAGACATTTATGCTGGGGTTCTTCTCAGCTTTGTCCGATGTGTTTATTTTGACTCTCATTTCAGATTGAAAGAAGCCCAAGAGTTTGTTTTCACAAGCTTCTCTACCATCACATGTATGCTTAGGCTCTTTGAAATATGTTTCTGTGATAAAAATCTAAAAAGCTAAACTACAATCAAAGTTAGATACTGCAAATAATCTGTAATGTAAAACCAGATAACACCACACTGTTTATAGTTCTCCATCCCAAATCAGAGAT
Source organism: Orycteropus afer afer (assembly GCF_000298275.1). Lineage (NCBI taxonomy): Eukaryota > Metazoa > Chordata > Mammalia > Tubulidentata > Orycteropodidae > Orycteropus > Orycteropus afer. Next base: position 896,700 of record NW_006921906.1, read on the forward strand.
GAGGAGTGGCTTTTTGCCAGATTTTAAGAGAAATTTCTATTTGATGATTTTTTTTCCCACTGTATAGTGATGCATAAATATAGATAGCATATTTTATGGAACATATGCATGCATATATTTTGTTCTGTATTTTGTCTTTCAAAAGTACATTCTTGAACTTTAAAGTGGCAGAAATTATTTCTAACTTAAGCTTCTTATATTTATCTTATATTTTATTTTTAGCCACAATGTGCTCTCTGGGTTACTTTTCTAGGTTGGTTTATTCTGCTTTCTTCCCAAGCAGGCAGGACGGAATCTCAACACTGGTATATTTGCTACCATGAAAAAAATATTTGGCCACACTTCAGCAGTTACTTCTCTGTATTAGAGTAAAGGAGAGTCATGAATGACTCAAAGCAGCCAATTGTTGTTAGTGCTGTGGCCCCAACTCATGGTGACTCCATGCACAATGGAATGAAATGCTGCCTGGTTCTGCACCATCCCCACTATCAGTTGGGGTTTAGACCATTGTGACCCATAGGATTTTCATTGACTGGCTTTTGGAAGTAGATCACCAGGCCTTTCTTCCTAGTTCATCTTAGTCTGGAAGCTCTACTGAATCCTGTTCAGCATCATAGCAACACATTAGCTTTCACTGACAGAAGGTAGTGGCTGTGTCTTACAATCAATGGCTGGAAATTGAACCCAGATCTCTTGCATAAGAGGTAAGAATCTGTTTTGGTTATCTCTTGTGCCACTCTGACAGGAACATACCACAAATGGGATGGCTTTAACAAACAGGAATTTATTCTCTTACAGTTTTGGAGGCTAAAAGTCTGAGTTCAAAATGCCAGGCTCTAGGGGCTGGGTGGAAGTCCCTCAGCCTTGGGCTTCAGCTCTGCCTCTAGCTCCTGGCCCACTGAAGCTGGAGGTTTTCTTCACTCAGGCAGCAGTTGGCTGCTGAGGCTGACAAACCCAAAGTCAGCAAATAAAGGACACAGTCCTGATATTACCAAACCACATGGCAGGCCATGGATTCCAGTCCATTAAGAGTTCCAAGATCAGTAGACAACATGGCAGGCTGCTGAACAATGACTAGGCTACATGAAATGTCCAAGCATGCCAAAAAGCTCAGACACCTTTCTAAAGTTTCTCCTTATATAGTGGGAGCAGACCACATCCCTAGGGCAGCTACTCAGGTGCTCACAGTAGACTCCAACATGGAGATGATTACCAGTCTCATCCTGGGGACTAACTATATCCAGCCACTCAAATCCAGGCCCAGTCAAGTCAACATATCACCTTAACTACCATAGAATCCTATGACTGAACCACTGAAAAAAACAAGCCAAACTCATTGCTGTTGGGTCGATTCCAACTCACAGTGATCCTATAAGACAGAGTAGAACTTCCCCATAGGGTTTCCAAGGATGTAAATCTTTACAGAAGCAGATTGCCGTATTTTTCCTGCACGGAGCAGTTGGTGGATTCAAATAACTGAACTTTGCCCAGGTATTAGCTTGCTTTCCTTTTGGGACTCCAGCAGTCACACTCTCTGCAGCTCCCATACCCCTGAGCAGAGGGGTCCAATTCAGCCATTTCTTGTTCCAGCCTGAGCCAGGCTTTCTCTCAGGCCTTCTTGAAATGAAGCACTGGGTAAAGGATCTTGGTTACAAAACCAAAAAACCAAACTCACTGCCGTTGAGTCAGATCCTAATTATAGAGACCCCTCCCTGGGTTTCCCAGGCGGTATCGCTATGGAAGTAGATTGCCCAACCTTCCTTCCAAAGAGTGGCTGGTAGATTTGAACCGCCAGCCTTCTGGTTAGCAGTCAAATGCCCTAGGCACTACACCACCAGAGCTCTTCTTGGTTAGAAAGGGCCTTCTCAATGTACAGAGATGAGAAGATGGAGAGGTAGTATGGATGAAACCTGATATCAAGTGAAACAGGGAATGTTGGGAGGGCAAAATATTAACATAGAGTTCTCTTCCTTAAGAGCCCTTGTGGCACAGTGGTTAAGAACTCGACTGCTAATGAAAGGTTGGCATTTGAAACCTACCCAGCCACTCCATGGGAGAAACACCTGGTGATCTGCTTCAGTAAAGATTATAGCCTAAGAAATCCTGTGGCACAGTTCTACTCTGTCACATGAGGTCTCTATGAGTCAAAATGGATTTGACAGCAGCTAACAAAAATAATAATCCACTATATCGTTTGATTTTCAAATGTTCTTTCTTTTCTTCTGATTGTTTTTCTTATAGTACCTTGCTTCTTTTATGACATGACTTCTTCCATTATCTCTGATGGCAATACTGATAATCATATTTTTGGCATAAAGAGCTAAATTCTAGATATAAGTTCAAAACACCAAGAAAAAAACATTAACATCTAAAGAAAACATCCAGAATGACTTTGCAGCAATGTCCTGCCCTGCTCAACCCCATTCCACTACCACCTTCTCTCCACACACATACACACAATTAGAGGGCTTGTAGACCTCAGGGCCAAGAAATTGGAAAGCAATACAGAAGGCCAAGAACTCCCCCCACCAGTGGAGAATCCACACAGACACCCAGGAGGGCTGTGCATGTGTGTAAAGCTAATTCAAAGGTACTCCTATCATTTTTATAGGGTGACTTTTGAGTGGGTAGATCTTGCCTCTTGGACTATTTCTTGACATCCACAAAACAAATGGTTGCACCTAATGTTTCCCCCCATTTGTGTCTTACATATATGGTTTTAGTCTTATCTGCACATCATCTACTGAGCCATGGTGGTGCAGTGGTTAAGTGCTCAGCAGGTAATCAAAAGTTCGGGGTTTGAACCCACCAAAAACATGAGGCAGTCTGCTTCCACAAAGACGACAGCCTTGGAAACCCTATGGGGCAGTTCTACTCTGTCCTATAGAGTCACTGTGACTCAGAATCAGATACCTTTGGGTTTTGTTTTTTGTACATCATCTGTACTATTACTATTGTATATTTAAAAAAGTATGGAAAGTAAAGTAAAGGTGGTTCATTCTGTGGAGTTTGGAATTTGGGTGATTATTTTTTTCTATATTTCATACTTTCCTTTTATAAACAAATTGTCTTTTGTTTTCTTTTATACATTGGTTTCCCTATAAGCAAACTTTTAATAGTACTTATTTTGTGATTCCAGACACACCGATAGCTGGTTGGCCCTTACTCTTTATGATTTCATGAACTAAAATTTATATTCAAATTGTTGTTGTTAGGTGCTGTAGAGTCAATTTCAACTCACAGCGACCCTATGTACAACAGAACGAAATGCTGCCTGGTCCTGTATCAACCTCACAATCTTTGCTATGCTTGAGCCCATTGTTGCAGCCACTATGTCAATCCATCTCTTTGAGGGTCTTTCCCTTTTTCTCTGACCCTCCACTTTACCAAGCATGATATCTTTCTCCAAGGACTGGTCTCTTCTGACAGCATGATCAAAGTATGTGAGACAAAGTCTGGCCACTCTCACTTCTATGGAGCATTCTGGTTGCATTTCTTCCAGGATAGATTTGTACATTCTTCTGGCAGTCCATAGTATTTTCAGTGTTCTTCACTAACACCACAATTCAAAGGCATCAATTCTTCAATCTTCCATATCCATTGTCCAGTTTTCACATGCATATGAGGCAACTGAAAATACTATGGCTTGGGTTAGGTACACCTTAGCCGTCAAAGTGATATCTTTGTTCTTCAACATTTTAAAGAGGTCTTTTGCAGCAGATTTGCCATATTTGGATTCAGAAGTTTATTTTGCACTAGGGCACCTCCTAAATCCAAGTCTAGCAGATGTCACTATGTGACTGTATGATGCCTGAAGATGTACATGTTCTAATGTGGCTTTGGAAAACCTTCCCAAATGCATAGGGATGTCCATGTTTCTTAATTTAGATGATCTTCCTTCATTAACAACAACTGCCTTTTATATAACACTTTACAGTTTGCATGGTGCTCTTCATTGTCCTGTTAGATTTTATCCTCACAAAACTCTGGGGAAGTAGATTCTGAATTGATTTCCCCATTTCAGAAGAGCGTAGGGATTTTTCTTGGGTCACAGAGTTAGGAAGTGAACACCTAAGCATTGCCTTTCATTGTAATACCCTGACTCTCAGAATCATGTATAAAATCTGAAGAAGTCACTCTATAGTCAGCAGCTTCAGGAGAGCTATCTTCCTGGTGTGCTGGAATATTCAACAAAGAGATAAGGAAAATCCCCTTCCTACTTTGAAATGAACTGACCATAAATACCAACTTCACATTATGTAAAAATTTAGCATCTTTATTTTTACATCAGTCTTCCAATCATTTTAAGGAGCTCTGGTGGTATAGTGGTTAAAGCATTTGGCAGCTAACTAAAAGGTCAGTGGTTCGAACCCATCAGCTGCTCTTTGGAAGAAAGATGAAGCGTTCCACTTCCACAAAGATTTACAGCCTTGGAAACCCAATGGGGGTTGCTATGAGTTTGAATCGACTCAGTGGCAATGAATTTGGTTTGGTTTGCTCCAATTATTTAATTAATAAATATCAATGAAAAGCCAGGGCAGTTGTCAGCCTAATGTGCCCTGAGAAATTCAAGATAAGTAGGACATAGTGCTTCATAAATAAATAAATAAACACCTTACTATTTACTTATGAATTCTGAGCTGTAAAGATCCAGATTTAGATTTTATAAAGATGCTCAAACCTTTAAATAGGAGAAAATAAGGTAAATTATCTATTTCCTAATATCTGCATAAGGCAACTAGGTATTTTAATGGCTTTACTCTCTACTAGGAAAATAAGGACTGGGTTAAATTTATTTTCTCTCAGACAAGGGTCAACTATCTCATGGTAGCTAGCATCCGGTCTTCTGGGAAGGAAGTCAATGAAGATCACCCTTGGTTAAGTAGGGAGGAGAGAAGGGACAAGAATGGACATATCCAGGCACTAACTAAGAAATGCCTTCCTTTTAAAAAGGAGGGAACATGCTACATATCCAAGATGCTGGTAAACTCAGATCCACAGCTCTTGTAGGACCCTTCTGGAGAAGGGAATAACCTTTAGGCTTGGTGGGGTAGGGGCATGGGAAGAAGCCTGCTTATTTAGGGAGTCCTAGTCCTGAGTCTTCCCACTAATTGGTTAAGGATTTTGAGCTTAATTTGTCATCTAACATCTCTGGATCTTAGTTTCCTCACTAGTAGAAGGAGGAGGTTTGGCAAAATGATCTTCAAGTTTCCTTTGAGCTCTAATGTCCTGTTATTCTAAGTAATCAACTAGTCAAGCAGTTAGCCAATCAGGGCACAAATTTGCAGCAGATCTAAACATCCGTGATCTTAGTTTCCATCAATTCCACATAAAAAAATCATATATAAATATGTACACACACACACACACACACACACACACACAAACCTCACTGCCGTCGAGTCAGATCTGACTCATAGCAACCCCTCCTTGGGTTTCCAAGGTGGTGTCACTATGGAAGTAGATTGCCCAACCTTCCTTCCAAGGAGTGGCTGGCCAGCCTTCTGGTCAGCAGTCAAATGCCTTAGGCACTATACCACCAGAGCACTCACATATACACATACATAGAATTTATTTCCACACTTCCTCATATTTTGTCCTGTCCAATGAGGGCAATCTCACCATGACCTTTTGAAAATATCCAGGGATCTCTAATGTGTGGAGGGATGTGATGATGCCTGCCCCAAGGTATTGAGAATGATTTATTTCCTTCTTTTTTTTTTGGAATACTTTTCCACAACTTTTTTTTCTCCTTTATATTGTGATGTGGGTGAAAGTTTACAGAGCAAATTGTTTTTCCACTCAACAATCCATACACATTCTGTTTTGTGACATTTATTGCAATCCCCACAGTGTAACAAATTCTTCTCACTTCCTCCCCACACTCACCCCTTTCCTTCTTTCTTCCTTCCTATCACCTCCTGCCTTCATTTTTGTGCTGACCTTGAAAAGTTAGAGTTCCTGAGTGGTGTAAATGGTTAACGCACTCAGGAGCTAACCAAATGGTTGGAGGTTCAAATACACCCAAAGGCACCTTGAAAGAAAGTCATTGTGATCTATTTTGAAAAAAAAAAAATCAGCCATTGAAAATGCTATGGAGCACAGTTCTATTCTGACACACATGGTGTCACCATGAGTCAGAGTCAACTTGATGGCAACTGGTACAAAGGCTACAGGGTGACCATGCCTGGTGCTGAAAACGTCCAAAATCAGGCAGCTTAGCTACAGAGAGGCAATTGTTTGAAAGTGCTGCTCTGCTAGGTACCAAAGGTGTAGGAGCTCCCTCCCAGGGCTGGCTATGAATGGTCCATGTTCAGGCTGGAACACGGTGCGTTGGAACGAAGTTTTACTTCTGCCCTCCCAGACCCAGTGAGAAACGTGAGGAGCATTTATTAGTCATAGCCACAAGGGCCTCCATGCAGGTTAGCCAGAAGTCAAAACTGAAGGGAAAGGGTGCAAGTAGGGCTTGCAAGAAATTTTGGACTGAAGCGTTAATTAGAAACACTACTGCCCTTGACAGAGCCAGCTTGTATAAGCTGTTGGGGCCTGTGTTCACTTCATAAAGATGTTTTATATGGTATTCCTGGCAACAGCTGGACACTTGAAAAGAAAAATAAAGGAACATTATTGGAAACTTGGGTGGGGGGCGGGGAGAAAGTTTCTCTTCTCTGCCAGTTAGCTGTCCAGCTACCTCTTCTTTCCCCTGAAAACTTGAGGATGAGGTTTGTCAGAAGCAGTTCTGCCTGATGGGGTATCCTAGGGAAGCTGTTTAACCTTAGTTTGCTAAGTTTGTGTCACAGTTTGCTAGTCTATGCAGTGGAGATGATAGTATTCCTCCTTGCCTCCTAGGGCAGTTTAAATATGCTTAGCGTGCAGAAGCTAGACAATGAATAAGGAAGACTGAAGAATTGATGCATTTGAATTATGGGGATGGTGAAAAATATTGAATGCATCATGGACTGCCAGAGAACAAATAAATCTACCTTGGCTGATGTATAGATGGAATGCTCTTTTGAAGTGAGGATGGCAAGACTTCATCTCTCATATCATGCTTGGTAAAGAGGGTCAGTGAAAAAGGGGAAGACTTTTAATGAGATGGATTGACAGAGTGGCTGCCACAATGGGCTCAAGCATAGCAACAGTTGTGAGGATGGTGCAGGACTGGGCAGTGTTTTGTTTTGCTGAACATAAGATCACTAAAAGTAAGAACCAACTTAATGGCACATAGCAATAAAGCACAGAAAAGGCTTGAAAAACTGTAAAGTAGTATGCAAATGCACAGCCATCTTTACCATTCTAATTCTCAAGCCAGAAAATCCAAGACAACAATGTGAAGTTTAGTGATAAGAGGATAAAGCAGTGGTACTCATCTGGAAGTGATTTTGCTCCCCAGCGGACACAGCTAATGTCGAGAAACATTATTGGTTGTCAGGACTGAGGAAAGGATGCAAGTTGTATCTAGTAGGTAAAGGCCAGGGATGCTGATAAATATCCTACAGTACACAGGAGTCCTCTGCAATGAAGAAATATTTGGTCTAAAATGTCAGTAATGCTGAGGCTGAGAAGCCTTGGGTTCAGGGCATGCTGGTATTCTTATAGGTGGTTGTTGTTAGTTGCTGTTGAGTCTTCTCTGACTCATGATGACCTCATGTTCAACACAATGTTGCCAGATCTTGTGCCATCTTGACAATTGTGTATATGCTTGAGTCCACTGTTGGTGGCCACTGTATTTTGAATTTGCGTGCCTTCCAATCTAGGGAGCTCATCTTCCAGCACTATATCAGACAATATTCTATTGTGATCCATCTGTTTCCATTGGTTAATTTTTGAAGTAGATTACCAGGCCTTTCTTCCTTGTCTGTTCTAGTCTGTGGAAACTGCACAGAAACCTGACCACCATGGGTGATCCTGTTGATATCTGAAATACTGATGACATAACTGTCAGCATCAGAGCAACATGCAAGCCACAACAGTATGACAAACAGACGGACGGGTTGTGTCCTATAAAGGAGGTTCCCCTGATGATGGGTCAGGGAAATGGAGAAAGTGGTCAATGGAGATAAAACAATGGAGACCAAGCCAAATATACTAGGTATTAAACTATTGTCTTTCTGACTGTGACGCTTGTTGCTGGGATCTGCCAACTACTTTTCTTCTTTGCCAATGGTACCATATCAGATACTACCAATAGGGGGTGCTGGAGGAGGCTGGAAGGGTTGAGGAAGAAGGAGCAACACATGTATTTCTGCTTTATCCTTACATATGTCAGTCAGCTCAACCAAGCTTTACCCTGGAGTAACAGTTTATTCCAGTAGCAGCAGTTGGTTCCTGTTCGCAGTTTTTCCAACACCCAAAGAAACAGACCTTTTGCTTCCTCTGAGACAGAATTGCCAGCTGAATGGCGTCCCTTTCATAGAGGTCTTTGTCTCAGCTCTACAGCGTCCTTCTCCAAGCTCTAACCAATTGCCATCAATTCAACTCTGACTTGTGGCGACCCTTTGTGTGTCAGAACAGAACTGTGCTCCATAGAATTTCCAAAGGCTGTTTTTTCAAAATAGATTGTCAGGCCTTTCTTCCAGGTTACCTCTGGATGGCCTTGTACCAGAGATACTTGGTTAGCAGCCGAGCATATTAACTGGTTGCACCACTCAGAGACTCCCCTCTAAGCTGTAACACTTTAATAATTCTAATCTCTTCCTTTGTTCCCTCTAGCCCAAGAGTTGGTCGCTGTTTCCACCAGCTTCTACCCTTGATGCCTTAGTGTTCTCTTCTTGTCTTGTCTATTCTTCAATGTAGCTAATAATTCTTTATATTAAATCCGCTCTTAAAAGAACTGTTGTGGTTTCTGCCCCCTGGCTAGACCATAACTGGTATCAAAATGAAGCACCATTTCCTCAGCTCAGTAGACAGGGAGGACTCAGGGAGGCCCTTAACATACTTCCCTCCCACCAGAGTTAAAAAGAGCTTCCTCACTGGTGGAGGATATGAGAGATTTGTTCAGTTTCTTCTTAGGTTTGTAAGGAACATCATGGTGACATGTCACCATCAGTCGTAGAAATGCATTTCACTTCATCAAAACAGAGTTGTGGGGCTGTGGTGCTTGGAATAAGAAAATAAGACACTTACAAGTTCTTGGGTCAAAAGGCAGTCCTTCTTGATCTCTTCTGGCCATTTGTCCCATCTGGACTTCTCTGAATCAGCAAGACAGGGAAATCCAAAGCTACCAGCCAAGGGTAATATCCATCTCCCATTATACTCATGAACAGCTGTTTGCATCTAAGATCCAAATATACTGGAAAGCAATTTTGTACAGAACATGAAGGCTCCTCTCCAAAAAAAACAAATAAGTTTCTTGTTTTAGAAAAAGTAACTGTGGTAGAAAAGCATCCATTTGTCAGATCCATGAAGACTAAGAAATACCCCAGCTTGGAAACCCAAATCACTTGGTTTATGGGAAAAGACTATGAGATACCTATCTGTTTTCAAGGAAGTAAATATTTGAAAAAAAATTATTGCTTGTGTATATTCCTCTGTCCCAGCTGGAAACAGTAGTTGCAAAAACAGTCTACCAGCAGCCACTGATGAAACGTGAAGAAAACAAAAAGAAAGTCACATTGCTCTCTACTGTTGTACAATAAGTGCCCCACGTTATACCTTTCCAGTAGAACAAAACAAGAAAATATGTGCTTGGGGGACATAAAAGTGCAAGTGTCTCATTCCTAGAAATCCAGAGTAGCCAGGGATGGGATGCCGTTGTTCCAGAGGCTGTCACTGTCATGTGACTGTGAGCAGGCTGACAGGCAGGCATCAGAGGCAGCTTTCCTGAAGATCCCAGGGCATGAAAACACAAGAGACCACCTCTGGGTGCAGAACTTGGGGACTGGAGTCTTTCTCCTCTAGATAACTCCTTCACCATCCTACAGGGATTTCTCTTATTCCCAAAGGATAAGAGAAGCTTCTTGCAGCTCCCAGACAACCCAGTTTTAGTCATGAGGTACATACCTAGGTGGCATGTACCTGATATGAAAACAAAAGTACCACCAAAGTAGCTCTATAACTGAGCCTATGGTCCATGTCTTTGAAAACGCACTCCATTCCAAGTGCATATGCAAAGAGAGAAACCATGCTTGTATTCAGAGACTTGGCTAAGTTCTTTTTCTATTTTCACTCTTCCTCTGTTCACCAGGAGCTCTATTCCTCAGGTTTTCTGAGAATTTCTAGATAGTTCCTTTCTATATGAACATACAACACCCCTTCAGGTTGGAGGCCCCTTTTATCATTTCCTTGAATATTTTGCAGAGAGAATAATTCTCCTGTGGCATCAAGAGCTTCTCTCTCATCTCTAAATGAACATATGGGGCAGAAGCTTAGTTCCACCCAACACAGACACTTCTCATGTTCCTCTTCTCACCTCATTTGTGTTTTTATCATGTTTGTCTAGAAGTCAGAAAGGGTGGGTTGGGGGTAGAAGGTAGGGTGTAGGGTCTGACTAGGAACATAGTCTCAATACTTTCATTTCTACCTAGGCCAACCTCTGGCCAAGGCATGTGGCAGAAAGCTCCTGTGCTCTCTGGTGATGGAGCAAAGCTCGAGCCTTTCAGAGCTGTTGCACCCCCTTCTGACATGGTACCCTGGCAGGGATGAGGCTGGTACACCTGCCAGTTGAGACAACTTCTACTTCCAAGTGCTCTGGTGATTCTAGAAACACAGACTCTCCCGGAACACTTGAGCTCGCAGGCCAGGCAACACTCCTGCTCTCTCCAAACCACTTGGCGCTCACCAGTTGGGAGTTTTCTGCCAATCTTGTGGCCAATTTGGCAGTTAATGTGAAGTCTGGGGAGACTGCTTTGCAGACATCTGGTTCCAGTTCCAGCCTTTCCCCACCAAGGACCATTCTGGTGAATGATGGATTCATGAGTTCTGCCCTTACCATTCCCAAGTTCAGATTCTAACTCATACTCCAAGTAGAAGGAAACTGTATACCCTTCCTTGGCACTAGTCACTTATAGGTTTCAAGATCCTTCCATACTGTTGTTATTCCCTCAATGTCTTGGTCAACAGAGGTACTCAGAATAAATTCATAAATAAATAACCGAGTGAACACACTTTGATTCCATGGTCCCAAAGACAGTTTGGATAGGGTTTGTGAGAGGGATGTGCCAATTCTTTATGAGTAGAAGTTAAAGCAGAAACATTCACTTTGGGTTGTATATACTTGTGGCTGTCCAAAGCCACAGTATTGCTTCCTGGGATTGTCTTTCCACTTTTCTGTGACAAGATAATTTTAGAAATTTGCTCAAAGCAATTTTATATACTTTTTTTTTTTTTTTTTTTTACTTCTTCAATATATGGGATTCATAGTTTAGGCATTATGACCCTTAGTTAAATGTATGAGTAAATGAAGGCATAAAGTGATTCAGTGGCTCAGAAATGTCAATTAGGTTAAAACAGAACCAGGATCAGAACTCAGGGTTAGGTAATTTATCTAAGTTTTTCACTATTAGATTATGGTGAAAATGGAATAGAATTCTCTTTGCATCAGGAGTTTGGGGACCAATTGAAATTGCATACTCAAGTTAAAATGCATATGTAGAAACGAGTTTTTCTTTGAGAGGATCCATAGATTTCATGAGGTTCCTGTAGGTGTCTGTGACCAAAAGATTAAGAACTCTGAGTTGCTTTGTCATTGTGATGAGACTGAGGTCAAGTCCAGGGTGAAACATTTTTTTTTAAGTTTTTTTTCTTTTTTACAAAAAAAATTATACCATACTTGATCTTCTTGCCTGTCTATCTATGTATCCAACCATAGATTAGTGTTTGCTATTACTGATAATGCAGTATTTGTATGCAATAGAATTTACCTTTATTGCCTGTGCTTCTTGTGCACCTCTCCATGTCTTCCTTTTCCTTACTGATATTGTGCTAGTGACCTCTTTATTGATTGAAAACAGAAAGTCTTCCCTGATTGTCAATAGCCAACTCCCAGAGAAGACAGATTCAGGGAATAAAATAATCGTCTTGTTCATCAGAGTTAGAGATGTTTCTTCTACTTGACATCTAGAGCAGTAAACTTCTGGTGATACATATGCTAAAAGCCCCCTAAGTGCAGAATCATAGGAGCTTAAAAACAAGGAGGATCCTTGAAGATTATCTAACTCAGTCATATGACAGAACTTTGTAAGACCAATGACTTATTCATTGCAAATACCTTTTTTCAACAACATAAATGGTGACTACAATCTTAGATCAAATCTACTACATCTGTGGAAAGACATGATTGAGAAGCTTAATATCATTAGTGAGAACAAGGCCAGGGGCTTATTGTGTAACAGACCTTCAATTGCTCCTATGTAAGTTCAAGTTGAAGCAGAAGAAAATTGAAACAAGTTTGCAAGAGTCAAAGTACAAACTTGAGTATATCCCACCTGAATTTAGAGACCATCTCAAGCACAGATTTGACACATCAAACACTAATGACTGAAGACCAGAAAAAATTGTGGCCTAACATGTAGGACATCATACATAAAGAAAACAAAAGGTCATTAAACAGACAGGAAAACAAAAGACCAAATGAATATCAGAAGCGACTCTGAAACTTGTCTTTGAATGTAGAGAGTGAAAGGAAGAAATGATGAAGTAAAAAAGCTGAACAGAAGATTTTAAAAGGTGGCTCAAGAAATAAAATGTTACAATGAAATATGCAAAGACTTGGAGTTAGAAAACCAAAATTCTCAAGCCGGAAAAAAAAAATCAAGCCTCAAGTTGCAATTTGAAAGGATTCTATGAACAAAATATTGAATGATAGAGGAAGCATCCAAAGGAATACACAAAATCACCATATCAAAAAGAGCTGGTCAACATTAACCTTTTCAGGAAGAAGCATAAGATCAAGAACCAAAGATACTGAAGAAAGAAGTCATAGCTGTACTGAAGGCATTGGTGAAAAACAAGGCTCCAGGAATTGACAGAATACCAATTGAGATGTTTCAACAAATGGATGCAACACTGGAAGCATTCACTCATCTAGGCTAAGAAATTTGGAAGACAGCTACCAAGCCAACTGACTGGAAAAGATCCATATTTGTGCCCATTCCAATAAAGGTGATCCAACAGAATGCAGAAATTATCAAACAATACCATTAATATCACACATATGTAAAATTTTGCTGAAGATAATTTAAAAATGGTTGTAGCAGTACATCCACAGGGAACTGCCAAAATTCAAGCTGAATTCAGAAGAGGACATGGAATGAGGGATATCATTGCTGATGTCAGATGGATCTTAGCTGAAAGCAAAGAATACCAGAAAGATGTCTATTTGTGTTCTATTAACTATACAAAAGCATTCAGTTGTGAGGACTATAACAAATTATGGAAAATATTGTGAAGAATGGAAATTCCAGAATCCTAAATTGTGTTCATATGGAACCTGCACATAGACCAAGAGGCAGTCTTTCAAACACAACAAGGCAATACTGCATGGTTTAAAATCAGGAAATGTATATGTCAGGGTTGTATCCTTTCACCACACTTATTCAATCTGCATGCTGAGCAAATAATCTGAGAAGCTGGACTATATGAAGAAGGATGCAGCATCAAGATTGGAGGAAGAATAAATAACAACTTGCCATATGCAGATGACATAATCTTGTTTGCTGAAAGTGAAGAGAACTTGAAGCACTTACTGATGAAGATCAAAGCCTATAGCTTTCAGTATGGATTATGTATCAGCATAAAGAAAACAAAAATCCTCATAAGTGGAATTATAAGCAATGTCATGATAAATGGAGAAAACATTGAAATTGTCAAGGATTTCATTTTACTTTTATCCACAACCAATGTTCATGGAAGCAGCAGTCAAGAAATCAAATGATATATTATAATAGACAAATCTACTACCAATGATTTATTTAAAATGCTAAAAAGCAAAGATGTCACTTTGAGGACTAAGCTGTACCTGATCCAAGGCATGGTATTTTCAGTTGCCTCATGCGCACATAAGAGCTGGACAATGATAAAAGACCAAAGAACTGATGCATTTGAATTATGGTGTTGGTAAAGAAAATTGAACATAATGTGGACTGTCAGAGGAACTAATAAATCTGTCTTGGAGGAAGTACAGCCAGAATTTTCCTTAGAAGGATGGTGAGACTTTATCTCACATACTTTGAACATGTTATCAGAAGGGACCAGTCCCTGGAGAAGGACATCATGCTTGGTAAAGCAGAGGTAGAGGGTCAGTGAAAACAGGGAGACCCTAAACAAGATGAATTGACACAGTGGTTGCAAAATGGGCTCAAATATAGTAATGATTATGAGGGTGTGATGTAGTAAATTACTTAGTGTGGCTTTTCTACCCATAAGTCTTTGTAAACTCCAAGGTGGGATTTTCTATGAGCAACTGAGGAGATCCTGATTGCTTAAGTTGTCCACCTGGAGTATTTCTGTTGGGAGTGGCACAAAACAATGTTCTGGGAGGTGCCCACTCTCTCTCAAGTGCTTAGAGTTCTGATGCTATGATTGGCTAGTTTGACCACCCTGCCGGGCTCAAAAGGAGGCCTCTTAGAGTCAGAACTCTCTCTGGCTGCTGGTTGAGGAAGACGTGCTGCTGAAAGAGACACGGGCTCCTGAGACATGCGTTGCTGGGAAAGAGATGCAAGAGACATGCATCGCTGAGTGAGACACCAAGGGACCAGAGTGAGACACCAAGGGACCAGCACTGCTGGGAAAGAGACTGAGAGACTGTTGGCTGAGGGACAGTGGGCTGGGAGAGAGACTGAGCATTTTTCCTTAACTAGAATTGTAGCCTGTGGTGCCTCCCTAATAAACTTCATAATCTGTGAGTTCTGTGTGGCCACTGCAGCGAATTATCGAACCCAGGAGAGAGGTGGTAGGTGCTTTGGGAGGAACAGTTGATGAAAGGGCTGGAGGGAGGCAGCATGTCTGGCCTTGTAGGAATAGGCCTTGGGTTACTGCTGGTAATCCTGTCTTCCTCTTGTGGGATTAGAGGAGGTCAGAACATGTGACCTCTTCGCCGTTTTTGCAGAGGGTGACACAGAACTGGGCAGTGTTTTGTTCTGTTGTACATATGGTTGCTATAAGTTGGAACTGACTTGACATCACCCAAGAACAACAACAGGGAAATCAAAGTGTTAATGACAAACCTCAAGCTCCAATATTTAATTGTTCTTATATACAATTGTTCTCCCTGAGGTAGGGAGATAAATAGGTAGGAAGAGATAAAGGACTAATCATGAAGGTTACAGGGCTGTTCTTACTTCTTCACTCCTCCATGGAATTCTTCCATATCCATCACTACTCATTCAGCAAATATCCACTGAAACAAAGATAAAGATGTCTATTGACACCTAACATTTTTGCGTTGACCTCTGCAGTTTCATTTTCTAGTGTTCATTTTTAGTTCATTCTCTGGCCAGAATTTCACCACTTGTCTGTCAGTTTGTCATACTGTGGTAGCTTGTGTGTTGCTATGATACTGGAGGCTATGCTACTGGTATTTCAAATACCAGCAGGGTCACCCATGGTAGACAGGTTTCAGTGGAGCTTCCAGACTAAGACAGACTTGGAAGAAGGAAGGGACCATCCACTTCTCAAAGAATTGGCCAGTGAAACCTTATGAATAGTGGTGAAACACTGTCTGATATATTACTGGGAAACGTTATGAATAGCCATGAAACAATGTCCAATATAGTGGTGGAAGATGAGCCTCTCAGGTTGGAAGGCACTCAAAATTTGACTGGGGAAGAGCCGCCTCCTCAGAGTAGAGCTGACCTTAATGATGTGGATGGAGTAAAGCTTTTGGAACCTCCATTTGCTGATGTGGCATGACTCAAATTGGGAAGAAACAGCTGCAAGCATCCATTAATAATCAGAACATGGAATGTACAAAGTATGATTTTAGGAGAATTGGAAGTTGTAAAAAATGAAATGGAACCATAAAGATTGATATCCTAGGCATTGGTGAGCTGAAATGGACTGGTTTTGGCCATTGTGAATCAGACATCCATATGATCTACTATGCCAGGAATGAAAAAATGAAGAAGAATGGCGTGGCACTCATCATCACAAAGAATGTTTCAAGATCTATCCTGAAGTACAGTGCAATGAGTGATAGGCTAACATCCATATAACTACAAAGAAAACCAGTTTATACTACTATTACTCAAATTTATACACCAACCCCCAAAGCCAAAGATGGAGAAATTGAAGATTTTTACCAACTTCTGCAGTCTGAAATTTCCCAAATATGCAATCAAGATGTGTTGATTATCACTGGTGATCGGAATGCAAAGTTGGAAACAAAGAAGAATCACCAGTTGTTGTTGTTGTTATGTGCCGTCGAGTCAAACCCGACTCATAGCGACCCCTCCTTGGGTTTCCGAGGCAGTATCACTACGGAAGTAGGATTGCCCAACCTTCCTTCTGAGGAGTGGCTGGTGGGTTTGAACCGCCAGCCGTCTGGTTAGCAGGCAAGTGTCTTAGCCACTATGCTACCAGAGCTCCCACCAGTAGTTGGAAAATATTCCAACAAGTAGTCTTGCTGATAGAAATAGTGCTGGAGATCACATGATAGAATTTTGCAAGACCAATGGCTTATTCATTGCAAATACATTTTTTCAACAACACAAACAGTGGCTATATACGTGGACTTCACCAGATGGAGTAACCAGGAATCAGACTGATTATATCTGAGGCAAGAGGCAATGGAGAAGCAGTCAGCTCCTGGCCTTTGGCTGAAGATATTGAGCGTTCTGCTCTATCCTATAGGGTCATCACTATGAGTAAGAATCAACTTGATGGCAGTGGGTTTGGTTTGGGTTTTGGTAAGAAAGTGTGAAAAAGACTAACCTCATCTCAAGCTTCCGGTGTTTGATCTTACTAATTATCCCTCATTAAAGCATCTGGGTGAGTTTTGTTTGCTTGTTTTTTCGTTTTTGTTTTTCTGATTAAGACGATATGTGATTGTGGGATCTACTAAAAACACTAAAGCTGTATTTGTTGCTTTGTGGTTTATAGGCCAATGTACACACCTATTTCAAATGAAGAAAATGAAATAAAATTTTTTGTTAGGATGTTCTCAGAGAAACTTTCCCAGGGCTTATATCAGCTGGATAAGAATAATTACTTTCAAGATATAGATGTGTGTTTTGTTTTGTTTTTTTAATATTATGTAATGAATGTGTGACACAGCCTTATATAGCAATACCCATATGTCAGCACCATTTTCTAAAGATGCTGCCTCTCTGGTTTTCACACTTTGGGCACCAGAAGAGTGACAACAAATGTTGAGTGAACTTACCTACTCCTTAGCTTACCTCCATCAGGTCCCTGGGTAGTACAAATGGTTTGCACTTGACTACCAACCAAAAGGTTGATGGTTAAAACCTACCCAGCAGCCCTGCAGAAGAAAGCCCTGATAATCTGCTTCCACAAAGATTACAGCCAAGAAAACCCTATGGGAACAATTTTACTTCATAACACATGGGTTTGCCATTAGTATAAAACAGCTTGATGGCAGTAGTTTTTTGTTTTTTGTTTAGAATACTTCCACAAAGATTCTTTTGACTTGGGACTTTGAGAAAAACACTAAAAGATTCACTAAGAAGAACTGCATGTACTCTATCAAAAAATTACACTGTACACCAAATATACAAGGTCAAAATGGCAATAACTAAACTAGGTCTGGTATAAACTACCAATTCCAACTTCCTGTGTACTGATGAATTCTTATATGAGTATTTGTTCCAATAGTGTTTGTGTTGGCTGGATCCAAACACCTTTCCGTCACCTTCCTTGACCTGTGGCACTAACTGGTTTCTGCATTTTACCCTATTACAGGTAGTCCCCAAATTACGTCAGGGTTCCATTCCACTGACTTCATTGTAATTTGGTTCTGATGTAAGTCAGATATTTCTTTTTCTTTTTTTCATTTTCAGCCTTTTATTATCAGTATCTTTTTTTTTTTTTTTTAATTT
>NW_006921906.1:916341-932153 GCF_000298275.1 Orycteropus afer afer
TGTTATTTTCTGTCTTGTTGAACTTTGATACTAGTGCTGGAGCAAGATGGTATCTCATTGTTGTTTTGATTTGCATCTCTCTAATAGCTAATGTCGGCCTGGCTACCTGGAAGGCTGGTGGGTTTGAATCGCCAGCCTTGGGTGTGGCAGCTGACTGCCCGAGGCCCTGAGGCCATCCAGCCACTCCTCGGAAGGAAGGTTGGGCAATCCTACTTCCATAGTGACACTGCCTCAGAAACCCAAGGAGGGGTCGCTATGAGTCGGGGCCAACTCGAAGGCAAATAACAACAACAACAACAATAGCTAATGATCGTGAGCATTTCTTCATATGTTTGTTGGCCTTGAATATCCTCCTTGGGAAAGTGTCTATTCATGTCTTCTGCCCATTTTTTAATTAGATTGTTTGTCTTTTTGTTATTGAGGTGTTGGAGTGTTCCATAAATTCTAGAGATAAGTCCCTTGTCAGATATGTTATTACCAAATATTTTTTTCCAATCTGTAGGTTCTCTTTTGATATTATCAGTATCTTTATAAGTCCAATATTTATTTGTTTTTAGAGATTAGTAACATTACATATGAACGTACAGATATATTTTCATACATACATACATTAAAAAAATATACAAATCATATAATTTACTCCAGCGATGAAGAAGAGTTGGATGGCATTGACATTTTGTCAGTTGGGGTAATATTTACCCTTGTTTAAGATTCTGGATCATCTGGATTATTTCTAGAAATGGGGATGGCATTTCTAGTCAGAACATTAATGAGAGTTGTTTGTATAGTCCTTTTCTTTTGTTCTTCATTTCACATTAAGATGTCACTGCTTCAGGAATCTGCCTGTCCACTTTAGCAAAGCATCAGTGTTTGGATCCGTGTTTTTAGCAACAGAAGCCTCTGATTTAGTTTAGAAAAAACTTCAGATAATCCTTTTACTGTAAAACTTTTTGAAATCCTTTTCTTTCCTCTTTCTCATTATTTCTTTGTTCTCCAGTATATTTTCCTCTTCAAAATCCATTATGCTTCATTTGTCAATTTCCCTTCTTCCTGATCTATGAGCCCTACCACATTGTTGTTGTTGTTGTTTGCCATCGAGTCGGCCCTGACTCATAGCGACCCCTCCTTGGGTTTTCGAGGCAGCATCACTACGGAAGTAGGAATGCCCAACCTTCCTTCCGAGGAGTGGCTGGTGGGTTTGAACCACCAGCCTTCTGGTTAGCAGTCAAGTGTCTTAGGCACTATGCTACCAGAGCTCCTATTTGGTAATATCAAATTATGCACTGCAACATTGTGTGTAGCATATAATACTAATGATTAGATATCCAAGAAAAAAAGGATGTTTATAAGCATGGTTCATCATAACTCAAATATATCATAAGTCAGGGCTACCTGCACACGTCTTGTGCCGATTTACTAATTCCAAAACTCTGAGTCTAATTGTCTGCACTTGTTGAAAGTTAAATCTTTTTAATATTCATAAGCATTCTGCACACAGACTTCATCAACTGGTTTTTTTTGTTTTTGTTTATAGTTGTAGTTTTTATTGCTAATGTACCTCTATTTCTAATTATTTGGGATAAATCACTGCAAACATGGAAATGTTGAGTGCATAAATATGTATAGCCATGCCATCTGTCAGATGCCTGTGAAAGCTTACTATAAAACATGCAGAGCACATGATGATATCATCTGCATGCTACTGGCCTCTCCAAATTTATGAATGAAAAAAGTGTCTTCATGTTGATTGTTGCCTGAAAGAAAACACACACACACACACACACACATTATTCAGAATTGTTTTTTAAATCCACCATTGTTTACAATATCCTACTACCTGAGTTTTCCCTTGATTGCAGTAGATGGTATTGAATCTGCTTATATTTGACAGAAAGGGGCTCTGCTGGCACTGTGGTTAAAGCATTGGGCTGCTAACCAAAAGGCTGGCAGTTTGAACCTACATAGCTGGTCTATGGGAGAAAGATGAAGCAATCTGCTACCATAAATATTTACAGCCTTGGAAACCCTATGGGGTATTTCTACTCTGTCCTATAGGCTATGAGTTGGATCATCTTGAAGGCAGTGATGACATTTGACAGAAAGCTACATCGCTGGAGTTTTTCTGGTTTATTCCCATTCACTTGTGAGTTATTTGTTAGTTAATTATTTTTATTTAATTTCCGTATATTTTTAAACATTAAATTCTTTAAACCTTCAATTTATCTGTTTCAAGCCCCAGCTTTTCATCTGTTTTTGTTTTTCTCATTTTAAAACAGAGTGTGTAGTGAATACTGTGGTATGCTGGCCAGATGCCCCCTTCAGGACTGGAGAAATCCTCCCAGCTTCTGGAGTGTGGAGCACCACTGTCACATAGCCAAGTTCCTCTCAGGGAAAGACCCTTAGCCTGGAAACAGTTGCATTCCCCTTCCTTAGGGCAGCACAATGGCAAAGTGGGTAAGGAGTGGGGAGCCATTAAAAGACCTGACACTCTTGCCCAGTCTGTTACAACTCTACAGGGTGGTCTCAGTTCTAGCACTTCCTGTTGGATCAGCTGAGACGTCTGTTCAGTGCTCTCACAGAGGTTAGTGTCATCCAGTGTGGTAACTCATGATATCCCTTTCTCCATGGACCTCCTCCCATACCAGATCATACAAAATCCTTGTTGTGGTTGTTGTTATTTTGCCATTGAGTCGGATCCGACTCATAGCAACCCCTCCTTAGGTTTCTGAGGCAGTATCACTACTGAAGTAGATTGCCAAACCTTCCTTCCGAGGAGTGGCTAGTGGGTTTGAACCACCAGCCTTCTGATTAGCAGTCATGTGCCTTAAGCACTATGCTACCAGAGCTCCTATACAAAATCCTTGTTGTTGTTGTTGTTGTTGTTATGTGCCGTGGAGTCGGACCTGACTCATAGCGACCCCTCCTTGGGTTTCTGAGGCAGTATCACCACAGAAGTAGATTGCCCCATCTTCCTTCCCAGGAATGGCTGGCGGGTTTGAACCGCCAGTCTTCTGGTTAGCAGTCAAGTGCCTTAGGCACTATGCTACCAGAGCTCCCATACAAAATCCTTAGTAATGTTTATTATCAATTTTAATCATAGAATAATATGCGATATAGTTGTAAATTGTTTAAATGTAATATTTCTTAGATTATACAGATAATACTAACAATAAAATCATTGTGTAAAATTTTTCTACAGTGAATTATAGGATTGTTAGTTACATTATTAGTAACTGAGTGGAAGCCTTTTTTGATTTTTCTCCTTCTTTTCCCTTAATTACTACTTCACTCACAAAAAATTATTGACATAAGTTCACAAATACTACTCACTATACTCTTGTAGCTAAAATACCAGAAAATTTCACAAAGGCAATGACTATAAAAATACTAGCAGCAATGAAAACAGTGCTGTGTGATTGTAGTATGTGCAGATGAAATTTTGTGCTTCAAAGCATCATTGCAATTGGGTAAAAATGACAGCTTTGACCGGAGTGCATTAGAAGGTTCAAAAAATAAATTCGCATAGAGTTTTAGCCTTGTAGTTATAATAATACATGTAAGCTAGGCTTATAAATAATGCTTTGTTGTTATAATTAACTATGGGGATATTTTAATAAAAAATAATGAATCCCCACTGAAACATTGCACAAAAATTTTATAGACAGTCATTTTGATGACATCCCCTCTGATAGTGTCACCTGGTGCTGTCCATACCACTTGCTCTCCCTTAGTGATGTCACTGCCTCAGTTACTACTGCATTACAGTCCAACTTCTCCCTCTGCCCAGTCATGTTCTTCTTGGTCTCATAGGTGTTATTCCCAAGAGCACTTCTCAAAATAAACTCACTGTAGACAAATCCCCATTTCAAAATCTGTTTGCCAGGAAACCCAACCTCTGACACAGTGGTTATCTGTGTTGTGTGTAGGTCAACCTATGAATAAGTTTCTGCTTTAATTTTATTTTGAATAAACAAATCCATCTAACTTATTTTGGGTTGTTTTCCAATTTATCTATATACTGAGGCGAGTGCTCTTAGTTTTAAAACTTATGTGTTTGTCTTCGGAGTCAAAACTCTTCCTTTGGCTTCACAAATTAACATCCTTGAAATAGTGAGATGCAGAGGAAGGAACACTCTTGGGCTGCACTAATGTGCAACTAAAGGAAACCGTAACACTGGCATGTGACCTTCCCTCTCTTCCACTGTTTACAAATTCAGGCCCTCAATAAGCTAATGGTCTAAGGGTATTCAGGAGATGTGTCAGTGACCTGTTAGCCGCTCTGGACCTAAAATTTTCTCCTACTAAAGGAGGTTTCTATTACCCGACAGGATTTTGAATTTCTTCTGTTTGGGTAGCACCAGTTAAAGGTTTGGCCCTTACTATGTTTGTTAGATAGCAGCTCCTTCCATAGACTTAGTTGCAATAAAGAAGAGGAAAAAAATTTTTAAAAATGTTCGGGGAGTAAGCTGGAGAGACACTGAGCCGATATGTGCATTCTCTGAGCCTACTCACATTCCACAGTTTATGTTCTGCAACCAGGACATGTTTTGTGAAGAAAGTAATACTTGACTAAATTGTCCTCCTGACGTAAACCTATAATTTAAAAATTAAAGATATTTAGAGTACAAGTCAAAACAGGAAACAGATTCCTAAAGTGGATAAAGATATTTATGAGTTAAAATATCTACCACTACCATGGTAGATCTGTTTCCCTGAGTTTAAATGTAAAAACTCTGAGGAGTGCTGAAGGAAAGAAAGAAAGAGTCAGCATGCATTTGCTCTCCTGGGTGAGGCTGTGGAAACTCTACCCATTCGGTGGATACTCTCTCTTTGCTACACTTCTTGGGAGAGACTGTGGTGTTCATAGTCCCACATGTGGAGGCTGTCGCAGGAACAGAGGCTGAGTAAAGGCAAAGCTTGAAAGAAGAGAATATATGTTTTCATGGAGAAAAAAATAATAAGGGACAGGAAAAATTAAGCTAGCACTCAAGGAGGCCCCCCCCCCAAAAAAAAAGCCCCAAACTCACTACCATCGAGTTGGCTCTGACTCATAGTGACCTCCATTAGGTTTCTCAAATCTTTATGGAAATAGATCGACCCAGCTTCCTTCCATGGAGCAGCTGGAGGGTTTGAACTGTCGACTTTCTATTTAGCAGTCAAATGCCTTAGGCACTCCACCACCAGAGTTACTTAGCACTTAAGGAGAGCCAGGTGGAAAAGGAAGGAAGAAAAAGTGAGGTAAATATAAATGAGATTGTATGCCTAGAAGCCCTGTCACTAATGATCCTAAATTGGCTCTATGAATAAAAATAGGCCCTGTGAAAGAGGCAATCATGCACAAATCAGTCAACAGCATCTATGGTAGTGAGACTTGCATAGGTGCAAAGAAGAGTAAGATAAAACTTTTGCTCTCAGGGAACTTGTTCTAGTTGAAGACATAAGAGGACACATATAAAAGTCAAGCAAGAAGTATAGACTTGAATAACACAAAAACAATATAAGAAACATATCTAGGCAATGCCTGACTGTTCCAGGAAAAACGATTATCTCTATTTCCCATTGTACAGGAACTGTAACTCAGCTGCCCTAGTCCTGCAGGAAGAGAATTAATCAAAAGGACTGGCACTTTGCATTTACCCTGGAAGAACTTTGACAACTTTATATAAAGTGTCCCTAAAAGCATAAAAGGTATCACTGGGTGGCACAAACAGTTAAGCATAAGGTGATGGGATGTCGTTTCTGAGATTAGGTTTTAAAGAGGCAGCATCTCACTTGTAATCTCACTCTTGCTCCCTCATTTGCTCACTCCGATAGAAGCCAGATGCTAGGTTGTGAATTATTTTATATGGAGAGGGCTGCATCGTAAGGAACTGAAGGTGACCACAAGTCAACAGCCAGTAAAGAACTGAGACCCTCAATCCAGCAACCTGTTAGGAATTGAATTTTGCCAACATAACCATGTGAGTGAATTTAGAAGTGGATTATCTCTCAGTTGAGCCTTCAAATGAAATGCCAGCCTAAACCAACACCTTGATTAGAGCCTTTTGAGAGACTTTGAGGTAGACTTACCCAACTGTGCCATGTCTAGATTCCTGCCTCCCAGAAACTACGAAATAATAAATGTCCTTTTAAGCTGCTAAATTTTGGGATAATTTATTATGCAGCAATAGATAACTCTTACAAAGGCTATCTATAAAATTCAAAATCATTAGGTCATTTTATAATTGTTGAAGCCAATGTATCAAAAGACTAAATGCATTTTCCATGGCTACTCAGGAAAACAGTGGCAAAATAGGAAATGTTGATTCCCAAATTTACCACAAAAGACCTCCCCTCTTGAGTGAAATAATGCTAGTGCAATCCAGGAGGTTGACAATCAGATGTCATCTCCCTTGCCTTTCTTTGACTTCTTTTTTTTAATCTCTTTATGGAGTAATCACTCAGTGCAAGGCCTCATCCCAGAGAATATTATTTCTTTAACAAGGTAACTATGGTTATTTTCGTTACTTGGTGCTACTCTGACAGAAAATACCACAAATGGGTGGCTTTAACAAACAGAAGCTTATTCTCTTACAGTTCAGGAGGCTAGAAGTCTGAGTTCAAAGTGCCAGGATCTAGGGGTTGGGTAAAAGGCCTAGACCTTGGGCTTCAGCTCTGCCTCTTGCTTCCAGCCCACTGAAACTAGAGGCTTTCTTCACCCAGGCAGGTGCTGGCTGCTGAAGCTGACAAAACCAAGGCTGACAAGTCAAAAGGCACAGTCCCAATATTACCAAACCACACAGTAGGCCACTGATTTAAGTGCATTAAGAGTCTCAAGATCGGCAGACAACATGGCAGGCAGTTGAACAAAGATTCAGCTATATGGAGGAGTCAAGCGTGCAAAAACTGCAGACTGTTACCAAAGCTTTTCTTTATATATTGGAAGCAGACCACATCCCTAAAGCAGCTACTCGCAGCAGATTCCACCATGGAGTTGATCGCCTGTCTCATCATGCGAAATAATAACCACCAGCTGCCCAGCCACTCAAAACCGCACCCAGCCAAGTTGACATATAACCTTAAGTACCACAATGTTTTGTTTGCTTGTTTGTTTTTTCCCCCAAAAGAAAGAGATCCTAGGCATTCAATGTGCATTCTAATAAAATGAGATATTTAAGTATGAGAATAAAGTAGCTTTCAGGTAAGCACATGTTATAGATTGACTTATGTCCCCTCAAAATATGTGTTAGAATCCTACCTGCTATACCTATAAATGTAATCCTGTTTTAGGAATACAATTTTCTCTGTATTTTAATGAGGCAGTATCAGTGAAAGTGATAGAAAATCAGCCTAGACACAGAGAATCAAACACAAATAGGGGGAAGACAGATGCATGTGAAGACCACCAAGGAACTGAGGAATTCTGGGGCTAGAGAAGCTGTCACAAAGATCTTTTCCCAGGGTGGACAGAGAAAACCTTTCCTAGAGCTGGTGTCTTTAATTTGGATTTCTAGTAGCATGGTGCCTTAGGAGGAGCTTTGGTAGTGTAGTGCCTAAGGCATTTGACTGCTAACCAGAAGGCTGGTGGTTCAAACCCACCAGCCACTCCTCAGAAGAAAAGTTGGGCAATCTACTCGGAAACCCAAGGAGGGGTTGCTATGAGTTGGCTCCGACTCAACGGCACATAACAACAACAAGCTTCCTAAACTGTGAGAAAATAAATTTCTGTTTGTTAATACCACCAACTTGCGGTATTTCTGTTACAGCAGCATTAGCAAACTAAGATATTGTTGTTGCTGTTATTATGTGCTGTTGAGTCGGACTGGACTCATAGCGACCCCTCCTTGGGTTGCCAAGGCGGTATCACTATGGAAGTAGATTGCCCAACCTTCCTTCCAAGGAGTGGCTGGTGGGTTTGAACCGCCAGCCTTCTGGTGAGCAGTCAAGTGCCTTAGGCACTATGCTACCAGAGCTCCCCAGCAAACTAAGAACACACATAATAACCAAATATTTCTTATTTTTACCTAATCTTTTCATTCTTGAGAATTTTGTCCCCATTTTGATAATGTTTCAAGAAGCATCTTGTTAGTTGCACTTTCATCCTACTTAATTAAATGGAAAGAAAAGTTGTTATAAATGCATAAGGAACATTTTCTCTTCCAGTGATGTTTTTAGCCAGGATCCTCAGAACTCTACACAGAGAAATAAAACAATTCTGAATTATCACTCATGTGACTGAGTACAACACCGGAGGTAAGAATGACCTCAATCAGGCTAGTTTTAAAAATTCATTGAGGAAACCTAAGGTGAACTTAAAAAGAAGAAGAAGTATCTCACATTGGAAAATTCTAAATTTCTAACCTGTATAGATTAAGGAGCTCTGGTGGCACAGTGCCTAAGGCATTTGACTGTTAACCAAAAAGTTGGCAGTTCAAACCTACCAGCCACTCCGCGGAAAGAAGATGGGACAACCTAATTCCATAAAGATTGACCACCTCTGAAACCCAATGCGGGTTGCTATGAGTTGGAATCAACTTGATGACAGTGAGTTTGGTTTTGGTTTTTGGGTAATCTGTGTAGATTAAATGTGCCTTTCTGAATATCCTTTGTGTGTATCATAAAAGAAAGCACTAGAGCCTAAGCCTAGTGGTAGGTTCTTCATATTTGGTGATCATAACTGGCAAATCAACCTTACTATCAAAACTAAGCCCTCTTGTAGAGTTTCCAAAATAAAATGGGTCTACAATAAAGAATGGCATAGCAAGGTTTTCATCTGCTGAGTGATCCATAAATAGGGAACAAATAAATTAGAAGAGATCTTCATCTTTTGGGGAAAAAAATCCAACTCTAGTATAAATAACACTGACACTAATCCCATTGCTTAAGGCTAGTGTGATATTTGCAGTACCCCAACAGGTTCAATGTTCTGGGCTGAGACAATGACAATAACAATATCAATAATACCTTGAATTACACATACCATGAATGAGGTATTTTAGATAAATAATCTCATTTATTCACCACAACAATCCTGCTCTGTAGATACTATTTTCCCCATTGTACACTGAGGAACTGGAGATATGGCAAGCTGTTGTTAACTTGTCTAAGATCATTTATCTAGCGAAGGGTTGAGGCAAGATTCCAAATCAGATCTCTGATTTCAAAGTCTGAGTGTTTCTGTCTATATTCCTAAATCCCTAACTTCAAAGAGAGTAGAACTTCAGATCTTTAGTTCCATTACTTCGTCCCATGCTGGTGTTACCCAACCGCTCTTGGTGAAAAGAATATGCATGCAACCACCACGTTGACCTGTGGGTGAAGGGGAAGGCTACTCTGGAGCTAATCACTGACAAGGTAGTATGGAGAGGGAAGGCCTAGAAATGATTGTTTTGGGGAAGGCCGAGGGGAGTTACTCATGAGGATGCTTTCCCCAGAGTATTCCTAAGGGAGAAACACAGCCTTCTTTTTGGTCACCCCCAAAGAGAGCTCTTGAAGGTTCTTTTTTTAAAAAAAAAAAAAAAAAACCTCAACTTACTGCCCTCAAGCCAATTCCAACTCATGGCAACCTTATTGGACAGAGTAGAACTGACCCCTGTGGTTTCTAAGGCTGTACATTTTTATGGAAGTAGACTGCCTCATCTTTCTCCTACAGAGGGGCTGGTAGGTTCAAACTGCCAAAACTTTTGGTTAGCAGCCAAATGCTTTAACCGCTATGCTATCAAAACCCTTTCATTAAGGTTAAGAAAAACCTAATATGTGTATGTATTTTATAGTTCTAAAAAGATTTTAGATTTTCCTATTGTATGAGTCAGGGCTGACTCGACGGCATGTAACAACAACAAAAAAATAGTTTGTTTCAGGAGCACTGGTGACACAGTGGTTAAAGTGCTTGTTTGTTAACTAAAAGATTGGCAGTTTGAACCCATCAGCTACACTGCAAGAGAAAGATGTGACAGCCTGCTTCTGTAAAGATTACAGCCTTAGAAACCCTATGAGGGAGTCCTACTCTGTCCTACAGCATTGCTATGAGTCAGAATCAACTTGACAGCAACAAGTTAGGGGTTTTTTTGGGTATTTTTTTTTTTATTCTTATTTAGAATGTTGAACATTTTAACATTTTCTAGCATCTTTGGAGGAAATGTGGCTTTTTTCTCCCATTAGAGGCCCTCACTGAACTATCACAAATAGTAATCTGATATTTTGTGCCATTTTGCCAGTATAGGTAGTCCCTGAGTTATGAACATCCAACATACCTATAACTGGTAGTTATGAACCAACCCTGGTAAAAGCTATTATATTAACAATTGGAGGCATATACAATGGTTTGTAATAATAAATTAGTGCTACTTTGTGACCCACATCAAAACATTATTGTTATTATTACTATATTATGATAATAAAGATGTTTTAGTATATTAAAATATTTCTTTAATTTTTGTATGCATAGAAAGATATACTATATACTAAGACAAACATGTGACTAACTGACATTAGATAATATTATCTGTACCTAACTATTCTAACTTACATACAAATTTGACTTATAGACAGACTTAGGAATAGAACTTATTTGTAATCTAGGGACTGCCTGTGAATAAAATTGTCTTTCTATCCAAGAATATATTAAGATATTTGTGGTAGTTCATTTTGTGTGTCAACTTGGCTGGGCCTGGTTGAGTGGCTGGGCAGCTAGATGTAGTATTCCCCATGATGAAACTCATAATCAACTCCATGGTGGAATGTACTGTGAGCAGCTGAGTAGCTGCCTTAGGGAATGTGGTCTGCTTCTTATATATAAGCAGAAGCCTTGGGGAATGGTCTCTAGCATATGGCAAGCTTCGACCCTGCAAGTAGCCGTGGCATCGTTCAGCAGCCTGCCATGCTCTGCCAACCTTGCGACTTAAAATGGACTTGAATTAATGGCCTGCTGTGTGGTTTGGTAACATCAGGACTGTGCCATTTTATTTGTCAACCTTGGGCTTGTTAGCCTCAGCAGCCAGTAGCTGCCTGAGTGAAGAGATGCCTCTAGCTTCAGTGGACCAGGAGCAGGAGGCAGAGCTGAAGCCCAATGTCAAGGGGCTTTCACACAGCCCCTAGAGCCTGGCACTTTGAACTAGGACTTCTAGTCTCCAAATTGTGAGAGAAAAACTGTTTGTTAAAGCCATCCCATTTGTGGTATATATTCCTATCAGAGTGGCACTAGGTAACCAGAACAGTATTCTTCTAGGGAAAATACTAGTGTTTCTTTGACTTAGTGTCAAAAAAAGTTAACAAGTTCAACAACTAGTTTTAATTTTCTGCAGCAATTCTAGTTCCAGTCAATCACACACACCAGAATGTTTGTGTATCATTGGATGTAAAGTCAACCAACCTATAGGTATTTATTTAACGTCTAGTAAAAATCACATTAGGAACATTATACCCTGCCAGCCTCTCCCGTTTATGGTGCATTTCTTAGATTTCCTGGCATTCTTCTTGTGATTTTTCTCCCCATAGTTTCTATTTTCCCTCATCAATCTTTCAAAACCCCTGGGAGTAAGAGTGTGCATATAATTTCCTTCCTTATTTTAAAATATTGTTTAGAATTTTGCTTTGAAATTGCTTTTAGTGCTGTGTGTTTGACTCTCTTAAGTGAACCTGTAATAAACACTGTTGAATTCTCTCCAAATTACCTCCAAGAATTATCTGCTTATCTGGAAGAACCATCAGTGTAATTTTAAGGGATTTGGGTTTTATTCAGCAACTCTGAGTTTTTGAACTTCTCTGCCTTAATTTTTCAGTCTTTCCACAGGAAGGGCTCTGCTGAGAATGGACACTTTGCAGCGCTTTTCCTAATAGCTGCTGAAGAGAGTGTTTTTGTTTTCACTTTGGTACTTGTGACTCTAGCTCCAAAGGAAGCAAGATTTCCAAGATTAGGACAGTTTAGTCTGGAAAGCAGGCCAGCTAGAGGGGATGTGATTAAAAGGTACTTGGGGTTTTGAGAATGCTTGTGAAAACTAAATGATCCATTTCTGACCTTTTGGAAAACTTAACAAGGAAACTCTTCATGAAGCAAAGAACAATAGACTTAAGTCCAACTATAAATTCATTTGAAAAAATACCACATAGGCTATTTAAATAATCCTTCCACAAATTCTTGAGATAGGCACCATTATTAGCCCTATATACAGGAAAGCTAAGTAACCTGCTGAGGGTCAGACAGTTGTTACCAATGGAAGAAATGCACGTAGTTGAATTCCAGAGCCCAAACTTTTAATCATCGTATTATATTTTTCATTCTATGATCACTGCCTTTGAATGTTAGACAGTAGCTACTATAAAGGTTTTTCTGTTAATATTTACATCTAACAAGGAGCCCTGGTGGCACATCAGTTAAACACTTGGCTGCTAACTGAAGTTGGTAGTTCAAATCCAACCAGTGACTCCATGGAAGAAAGATCTGGCCATCTGCCCTATGAGATAGTTCTACTCTGTCACATGGGCTGCTATGAGTTGAAAATCAACTCAATGGCACCTAACAACAACAGCTGCATCTAAAGAGCTCAATAACCCCTCCTCCTGATCCACAAATTCACATAGTGAATCAGAGTCAAGGAACTGCCTAGGACAGAGCTTGGAGTGCACTTGGCTGGTGAATGCCATTGTTGTTGTTGGTAGCTAAGTAAAATATAGTAAGAACACCATCTGAAGGGAAGAGCACCATGGGTTCAAATTGCATCATCTAGCTTTGTAACCCTGGGGATGTTACAACATCTCTTGAAACCTTGTGTTTTGGTCACTTAGTGCTCTGGTGGCATAGTGCCTAAGGCATTTGACTGCTAATCAGAAGATTGGCAGTTCAAACCCACCAGCCACTCCTTGGAAGGAAGGTCGGGCAATCTACTTCCATAGTGATACAGCCTCGGAAACCGAAAAAGGGGTCGCTATGAGTCAGATCCAACTCGACAGCAGTGCGTTGCATTGAGTAGTGCCACTCTGACAAGGATAACCACAAATGAGATGGCTTGAACAAACAGGAGTTTATTCTCTTACAGTTTGGAGACTTTAAGTCCAAGCTCAAAGTGCCAGGCTCTAGGGGCTGAGGGAAAGCCCCTAAACCTTGGGCTTCAGCTCTGCCTCCTGCTCCTGGCCCACTGAACCTGGAGGCTTTTTTTCACTCAGACAGCTGTTGGCTGTTGAGGCTGACAAACCCAACGTTGACAAGTAAAAAGGCACAGTCCCGATGTTACCAAACCATGTGGCAGGGCATTAATTCAAGTCCATTTAAAGTCCCAAGGTCGGCAAAGCATGGCAGGCTGCTGAACAATGACACAGTTACATGCAGGCTTAAAGTGTGCCATAAGTTAGAGACCATTCCCAAAGCTGCTGCTTATATATGGAAAGCAGACCACATCCCTGAAGCACCTACTCAGCTGCTTGTGGTAGATCCCACCATGGAGCTGATTGCCAGTCTCATCATGGGGAATAACTACTACCAGCTGCCCAGCCACTCAACCAGACTCAGACAACTTGACATACAACTTTAGCTACCACACCTTGGTTTCCTTTTTTGTTAAATAAAGAAAACAACAGTAACTCCTTCAGAAAATTCAGTGGGATATTAAGTCAAAGTTAAGCAAGGTGTTCTCCAAAGATTTCCTAGTATTATTTCTTTATTGGAGAGGGGATGGGAAAGAGTGATGATGCTGGAAAATAGGCAGTGGAGAAAATAGTTAGGGATTTGATATTCACTCTTGTAAACATGGAATTGGTGGGAAAAGGACAATGCCTTTCCTAAGTTTCCTTAAGTGATGGAATTTGCAAACACTTGCAAAATCCTGGTGCCACCTTTAGAATTTTTGCCCTACATTGCTGACCACTGCTTTGGATAAAGAATAATACACTGAATCTTTGAGTGAAAGAATGATTCCAAAATTGAAATTAGGTTGCCAAAATGGAATCATTAGCTAAGGATTCAGGGTTTATATAAAAGCAGATGAAGCAAAGAGGATGTGAGGTCAGGAACACAGATTAGAAGTGTAACTGGATAAACCTGTGCAGGGAAAGCATATTTACATACACTTCCTAAGTCAAGGTTCAGTGCATGAGTGGCCAGACTCAGGAAAAATAGAGAATACAATATGGATCAGACTCACAGTTCTTGTGTGAACTGAGTATCCTGAACGTTCCTAGGCCTGCCTTTCTTTATCTATAAAAATCAGGATTCAAAAGTATTGACTTGATAAAGATCAATGAATGCTATGCAGAATGCCTTACTCATAGAAGGCACTCAAAAAATATAAGCTACATAATGAAGATAATGAAGATGATAATGGTGATTATGTAAGGGCTGGGCCTATGTTTGCCTTGTTCACCACTGTATCCCCAATAC
The DNA here is from genome assembly GCF_000298275.1 of Orycteropus afer afer. Lineage (NCBI taxonomy): Eukaryota > Metazoa > Chordata > Mammalia > Tubulidentata > Orycteropodidae > Orycteropus > Orycteropus afer. The sequence continues at coordinate 930,692 of NW_006921906.1, forward strand.
CTGGCCCCATACAGAGGTTCAAGAAATACTTTTAGAACAAATTCTTACTCTCAAGAGAAGTAAAAGAAGCTGGTTACAATGAATACTAATCCATGAAGAGGAAGAGATGTCACAAAAGTTATCCATGAAACTACAGGCGGTGACATGTGGACAAGGAAGTGGGTCAGTAGTGCCAGCTAGCCAGCCTCAGACCCTCTCCTCCCAACTCAACTTTTCCATGGAAGTTGCAAGGACTGGGACTTGGTCTCTTGAAAGTACCAGAATTCCTTCTCCCCAGTTGTCTTCCTCTGAGAGGAACATAATGACCATTAAGTCTGGGTGCATTTGATACCGAACCTTTTGCTTCTATACAGATACTGAGTGCGTCACTTGATGGCCTTTTAGAATGAATATGTTTGCTGTCTGAAGAGTGGTAACTCCAAATAAAAGGGCATTTGCCACACAAATGTAATTCAAGTTCACCTCAGATTGTGGACTGAATAGTGAATAGTATGAGCGAAACCATTGTGAATTGTTGCAAATGTGTGTACATTTTCCAGTGAAGGTAAACTTTCCAGTGAGAAAAATTTAACAGTTTTGAGCTGTCTTTTAAAATCAGATAGGAATTAAAAATACAAATTATGTTTCCCATCATTTTTATTTTAAGAAATAAAACAGAGTTGAGTTTTTTCCCCCTTTTCATTGTTGTAAAAATAAATATAAATATATATATATGTAAAACACAATAGTTGCCAGTTCAACTTTTTTCAGCTGTGCAACATAGTGATATCAATTATATTAATCATGTTGTCCAAACATCACCCACAATTGTTGCCAAATTTCCCATCACCATAAACAGACACTCATTGCTTCCTAAATAATGATTCGTACTTTTTCCCAAAGCAAAGATTGTTCTTTTTTTTTTTTTTAAGATAATTGTAGATTCACAAAGGAGCTCTGATAGAATGGTGCTGAAAGCATTGGGCTATTAACCAAAAAGTTGGTGGTTTGAACCCACCAGCCACTCTGTGGGAGAAAGATGGAGTAGTCTGCTTCCATAAAGATTTATAGCCTTCGAAACACTATGGGGCAGTTCTACTCTATCCTATAGGGTCACTATGAGTTGGAATTGATTCGATGGCAGTAGGTGTGTTTTTTGGGTTTTGGTAGATTCATATGTAGTTGTAAGAATGTTACAGAAAGATCCTGTGTACCCTTTTTCTGGTTTTCCCAATGGTAACATCTTGTAAAACTATGGTACTATTTTACAAGCAGATTATTGGCATTGCTATAGTCAAGATACAGAGCATTCTACTGAAGAAGAAAAACAAAGTAGGAGGTCTCACATTGCCGGATCTCAAAACCTACTATACAGCCACAGTAGTCAAAACTGGCTGGTATTGGTTCAATGACAGATACATAGACCAATGGAATAGAATTGAGAACCCAGATATAGATCCATCGACCTATAGTCAGCTGATCT
>NW_006921906.1:934143-936574 GCF_000298275.1 Orycteropus afer afer
GAGATTCAGCAGGCATCAGGGTTGTTGCATGTATCAATAGTTCATTCCTTTTAATTGATGAAGAGTAATCCATGATATGGATGTGCCACAGTTTGTTTAGCCATTTACCCATTGAAGGGCATCTGGGTTGTTTCCAGTTTGGGGCCATTATGAATAAACCAAAAAACCAAACTCATTGCCATTGAGTTGATTCCAACTCATAGTGATCCCCTTTGGGTTTCTGAGGCGATAAATCTTTATGGAAGTAGATTGCCCAGTCTTCCGTCCGTAGAGTGGCTGGTGGGTTTGAACTGCCAACCTTCCGGTAGGCAGTCAAATGTCTTAGGCACTATGCCACCAGAGCTCCTTATTATGAATAAAGCTGCTATAAACATCATATACAGGTTTCTGTGTGCACATGACTTCATTTATCTGGAACTGGACTATTACGTGTGTGAGAAATCAACTTCTTTAAGCCATTGAATTTTGAGGCCTGTTACAGCGTATCTATATACTCTACCTGTGATTGCTGTTGGGTGCCTTCAAGTTAATTCCAACTCATAGCAACCCCATTTGCAGAGTAATACTGCTCCACAGAGTTTTCTAAGCTGTAATCTTTATGGGACCAGATTGCCAGTCTCCTCCCACAGAGCCAATGTATAGGTTTGAACCACCAACATTTTGGTTAGCAGCCAAGTGCTTAACAATTGCATCACCACAATACTAAATAACACAAGTATCTCTCCTCTATTGGGCACTGCAATGGTAAGAATAATAGCTATAAATTCTTGAATGCTTATTCTGATGCATATAATATATGTTGCTATACTATAAATGGGAGCTCTGGTGGCATAGCGCCTAAGGCACTTGACTGCTAACCAGAAGGCTGGCGGTTCAAACCCACCTGCCACTCCTCGGAAGGAAGGTTGGGCAATTTACTTCCGTAGTGATACTGCCTCGGAAACCCAAGAAGGCGTCACTATGAGTTGGGTCCGACTTGATGGCACATAACAACAACATACTATAATAGCTAGTAATAGTAATTGATGTTCACTGAGTGTATATAATGTGTCAGGCACAATTCTAAGTACTTTAATGGACCAATTCATGAGGACACTGAGGCACAAAAATTTAGTTACTTGTCTAAGGACACAGCTAGTAAAGGTTGAAATTAGGATTAAACCTAAAATAGACTGGTACCAGAGCACACAATTTTAAGCACTATGTTGTGTTGCTTCTCTGTTCTGTGGCATCCTCACAAAATTCTTATAAAATAGGTTTTGGAGTTTTCAATAAAATCTCCAACATACAACATCCCTATTTTCCACCAGGTTTTGTACACATTGAAAAATAAAAGAACGGATCAAATAAAGAGTAAAATATCATTTATGTCATTGGTGTCACTAAGTTAAAGAAGGTAGTTTAGTGTAAGAGTCAACAGACCTGTTCAGTGAACTCTAGAATTAGACAAAGTTATCCTCTCAATATGATACTATTGAACTGGTATAGGCTCCTACCTATGTGGGAGGTGAAGGCTTACAAGAGAAACAAAGAACTCATACTCTCCAGGGAGAAGCTTGCTCACAAGAAGAAGGAAACTGAGTTACATATACCCAAGTAATCTTCCAAAATTTACTAATCAGATTTGGCATTTCATCATTCCTGAGACTGAAAGAGCAAAGAGAGACCTGTAATTATACAAACTAAATTCTCTTACAGTTCAAATACTGTCTTCTCACAAAGAGCCCAACTACCCAATCTGACCACTACTGGCCTGTTTCTTTGTCATACTGTGGTAGCCTGTGTGTTGCTATGATGCTGGAAGCTATTCCACAGTATTTCAAATACCAACAAGTTCATCCATGGTAGACAGGTTTCACCAGAGCTTCCAGACTAAGACAGACTGAAAAAACAAGTCTGGTGATCTGCTTATGAAAATTAGCTAATGAAAATCATGGATCACAACAGAATATTGTGTGATCACAGTCCTGGAAGATAAGCCTGGTACATTGAAAACACCACACAATAGCCACAGCAACAGACTCGCACATACCAATGGGTTCAGGACTGGGCAATGTTTTGTTCTGTTATATACAAAGGTGTCAGGAGTTGGAGCTGAATCAACGACAAGTCACAATAGTTCTGTAGAAATTGTAATAATGCCACCTCTCTCATTTCTGATATTAGTAAATTTATGTTTTCTCTTTTTTTTTCTCATCAATCTTGCTAGTAATTTATCAATAATATTGATATTTTCAAAATACAATCTCTGTTCCTTTGATTATTTTCCTATTTGGTATTTTTATTTCACTGATACCCATTCTGAATTTTATTTCCTTTCTTCTGTTGGCTTTTGGCTTAATTTGCTTTTGTTTTTCTAACATGGAGCTGAGGTTACTGATTTGTGATCTTTTTTCTTTTTGAATGTATGAATTTAGTACGATAAAATTTT
>NW_006921906.1:956473-965334 GCF_000298275.1 Orycteropus afer afer
GGATGGTCACAGGGAAGCAGTACCTATCGGGAGGAAGTGGGAGAAGAGATGTTGCATTGTGCTAAATAGTGGTCAATGTCATGAGACAAAGTGTATGTGATCTGCTCTATGGAAAATGTATTTGCTCTGTAAATTTTCACCCAAATCACAATAAAAGTAAAAATTAAAAAAAGAAAAAGAAAAAGAAAAAGCTGAAATGAAGAATCAGCAGAAGGACTGGCAGTGACAATTAAAAATTTATGAGCCTGAAAAAAAAAAAGAAATCAAATGACTTATTCCTTTGGGCTGATCTGCTGCAAAAGGCCTCTTTAAAGTGTTAAAAAGCAAAGACGTCACTTTGAGAGTTAAGGTGCACCTGACCCAAGGAATGGTGTTTTTAATCACCTGATATGCATACAAAAGCTGGACAATGAATAAGGAAGACCAAAAAAGAATTGATATGTTTGAATCATGGTATTGGCAAAGAATACTGAAAATAATGGACTGGTAAATGAACAAGCAAATCTGTCTTGGAAGAAGTACTGTCAGAATGCTCCTTAGAAGCAAGGATTGGCAGACTTTGTCTCATGTACTTTGGACATGTTAGCAGGAAGTACCAGTCCCTGGAAAAGGACATCATGTTTGGTAAAACAGAGGACCAAGAAAAAGAGAGGATGATCCTCAATAGGATAGATTGACTCACTGACTGCAAGAATATATTCAAACACAGCAAAGATGGTGCAGGACTGGGCAGTGTTTTGTTGTCCATAGGGTTGCTATGAATCAGAATCAACTTGATGGCATCTAACAGCAACAAAAAATTTTAGAGCTCTCTTAACTAACTCACTCACTCACTGACATTGACTCAATTCTGATTCATAGCAACTCCCATTGGGTTTCCAAGGCTGCAAATCTTTTTGGAAGCAGACTGCTTCATCTTTTTTCCATGGAGTGGCTGGTAGATTCAAACCACTGTCCCTTTGGTTAGCAGCCAAATGTCTTAAGCACTACACCACCAAATCAAAAACCAAACTCACTGCTGTTGAGTCGATTCGACTCATAGCGACCCCTCCTTGGGTTTCTGAGGCAGGATCTCTACAGAAATAGATTGCCCAATCTTCCTTCCAGGGAGTGCCTGGTGGGTTTGAACCACCAGCCTTCTGGTTAGCAGTCAAATGCTTTAGGCACTATGCCAACAGAGCTCCTCATTAATATTATAGACGTTAGGATTTACAACAAATAGAATAAGTACATCAGATCACAAAACAGTGGATAATTACACAATACTTTGAATCATAGTTTTGCCAAGTTAACACACATTTTGTGGGGACACAGTTCAATCCATAACACTGCCCCTCTCCCAATCTTTGGTCACTGAAATCTCACAATACCACCAATGGTTTTCCCTCAGCTCTCTTACCCTGCTCCTCACCTTTAGAGGGCAACTGCTTTGCACTTGAGGGTCAACTGTTATGACTCACAAGGGATCTCTCTCAGCATCTCTGTTCAGCCTTCAGACTACTGCCCATATACTTGGTAAAGATTTGTATTAAAGAGTTGGTAAATGGGTACAGATTTGCTCTGTGACTGAGGCTCTTTAGAATTCTAATTTTTTCATAGTATTCTACACACAACCATTACAATTTTCCTATAAATTTGGCGGGTTTCCCCATAGCCCTATTTGTGGTAGATTTCTCCTGTTCCTACTGATTCATCTTGTTTTAGTTGTTAGGGTGAGAGCAATAGCTTCTTTTGACATTCTACATCATAACCAGAAACAGAGGTCCCCTAAGTGATTTTCTTAATCCCCTGTTTCAGAGAAAATGAAAAGTGCCTCTTTCTCACAGAAGTTTGGTTTTCCTGTCATATATAAAATTCTAGCTCTGCTCATTGAGTTTGCCTGAATTCCCTGAAGGTTACCAGTACTGAAACAGAGAAGTGGAGATTTCCAGATTTGAAAGGAAACTTAGGGGTCATCCTGTGCAATTCCTGCTTCTTAACCGGGAACTCTTCCACAATATTGATTTTGTGTCTGTGTGTTTTAGTGTCTATGTGTATATGTGTGATTTTCACCATGTTCAACTGCAGGTAACCTGGCAATTAGCACTGTAAAATAGGCTCTCTCTTTTTTTCTCTCTCTCTGAATTTGGAACATTAAGCCAGACCAACATCCTGAAAACTTTCCATGTGTCCAACCAGCTTTGTCTGGTTTGGCTCATACTTTGGATTGGAACTTGGAACATGGACAGTGCCATCTTTTTTCAAAATGTATCAATCCCTCTCAATCCAGTATCCCTGGTTTTATTTTATTACTAACACAATTTGAGTTTGGGTTTGTTTTTTGTTTTTAACTCTGAGACCCATTAGTTTTTGTTTGTTTTGCTCATTCGTTTTACTTGGTAGCCTGTTGTGGCAGTAAAGTATAGAGGAAGCCTAGCTTATGGTAGCAGACAAATGCTCTTTAATAATGACTTTTTACATCCTTAAAACAGGACCTACAAATCTCTAACTAATTTGTCATTTTATTGGTCAAATAGAAATGTACTTTGGTTAATGCAGTTACACAAAATTATGTTAGTTGTTTCCTCACTGTGGCAGTAAGTATTAATAAGAAACACATGAGTTCACTCATTTATAAAGCACAAATCAGCATATCCTGTGACTGCTATCTAATTACCCATGATAAGAGAGCTTTAATGTCTCTGATGCATCATTGCAAGGTAATAGAGCCTCTTCTCTTATCTTAGTATACTCATGTCTTATTGGTCATTTTGAGTTATCTGGAAATAATTTAAAAGAAAACTATTTACCAAAATTTGAGATTGCCTGACTAAAGTAATAATGCTACTACCATGTATTAAGTACTAATTACCACACTGGGTCTTTAACATACATTTTTTCATTTAAACCTCATAATACGTCTCATTAGTAGGTTCTGAATTATTATCCCAATTTAACCAATGAGGAAATTGTGAATATACCAAAATCCTACAGTGAGTGTATGTGAGTCCAAAGTCAGGTTGACCTAACCTCCCAAAAACCAAACCCACTGCCACTGAGTCGATTTCAACACATAGTGATCCAAAGGGCAGAGTAGAACTGCCCCAAAGGGTTTCCAAGGCTGTAAATCTTTAAGGAAACAGACTTCCACAGAGTGACTGATGGGTTTGAACAAGTGACCCTTTGGTTAAAACAAATGCCTTCACTACCATGCCACCAGAGCTCCTTGGCCTAACTTCAGAGCTGGTGCTTTCTCTGAGACCATGATGCCTGCCACTATGGAAAAGGCTTTTCTCATCCTCCTTTCTGCTCTGCACACTTAACTCCTTAATCAAAGAAGATCCTTCCTCCAGTCTGGTTCATCAGAACCCAGATTAGGACCTGCCATCAGTGCAGATCAGTGATGCTTTAACTACAATCGTCTTCCACTATTATCCTTTCCTCCTTTATTATCTCTGCCATATACTTTGCTGCAGCCCTTCTTCATACCTGGTATATTTCTGGCAAACACAAGCCTGGCAAAGCAGGGTACAACGCAACAGTTACCATCATCAACAACAGCACCATGTATATAATTACACCTCAATAATTATTGAAAAATAGTATTCTTTTTTAGAAGAATGCAGGTGACATGACAGCCAGATGACTCCCTTTTAAATGTTTTTTGTTCTTGAGGGCCTGCTCTACTCCTCTCCATGAGCCCACTTGCTCCAGTTGAACTCTTGAGTCAGCTCTTGAATCATCTACTTGTCAAGATGGCTTACAAACTTTGTAGCTGGGGTTCAAGACCCAAGTGCAATAGCACACGTGTTTCTGAAAGGTAAGGGTAGAATAGTCACCAAAACCAGGCCTGTTTCACCACCGTAAAGGGTATCTGGTTCTGGTCATGGTTTAAGAGAGGATAAGACAGACCTGCTTATGTTCTACCAGAAATTGTGCCATGGCCAAGGGAAAGGATTGTGGATCAGTAGACTTCCCAAACATCTGGCACTTGAACTCCACCATGAGGAGGTTAAATCTCCACTGTGCTGTCTCCTTCCATCCATGTGAAATGATGGACCTTTAACCTCAGAGTCCCTGCACTCTTGGAAGGAGTAGGTGAGCAGGACCCAGAGAGTCCACATAAAGTCAATCCCCTGAACTGTGGCCCTTGGAAAGCTGGTGCCTCTGCTTCTGGGCCCAACCCAGACAACACGGAAACCCCAGAGAAATACCGGGAACATGCTGTCTTCTGTTCTCCTCTCCCATCTCCTTCTCTTCACCATCTCTCCACTGGCTTTCCTTTGATCTCAGCACAAATAACTCAGGCCCATTATATACTTGTTTACCCTTCAGTGACAAGAATACAGACAAAAGTAATTAGTTATGAACATTAAATGGCCCAACCCAGCTCCTCAGCAGAACCATTGGGGAAGGGCAGTCAGGGTGAGTCAACTGGTTCCAGCAACAACAATTTGCTTCAGGCTATCTGGGATATGACTTCCTTCTTTCTAACGTCCTTTCTTTGTAGCAGAACACAGTGAGGGCCACTTCAGTGGAATTGTAAAGCCCTCTATCTACCTGTCTCCAGCTTCTCCCTTGAACAACATCTAGTGTCTCTACAAAGCTCTTACCTTCATCTCAGGTGTCCAGTGAGTCCCGAGTTTCTGGATCTCCTCCACTCCTCCTGCACCCAATTCAGATTTAGGAAAGAAGTATGATACCAGTCATTTGCACTTTACTTTTTTTTTTTCCTCAAAATTTACTTAGGATAAACTGTGTGGACAAACAGTTAGGTTCTAGGTATAACTGAAACCAAACCTATTGTCATTAAGTCTGTTCAGACTCATGGTGACTTCATGTGTTACAGAGTAGAACTGCTCCATAGGGTTTTCTTAGCTGCAATATTTATAGAAGGAGATTGCCAGGCCTTTCCTTCCACAGTGCCGCTGGGTGCTGATATTTAGGCTAACAGTTAGTAGTCGAGTACAAGCCATTTGTGCTAACCTATCAGTCCCAATAGGAGCTCTGGTAGCATAGTGGCTAAGACACTTGCCTGCTAACCAGACGGCTGGCGGTTCAAACCCACCAGCCACTCCTCGGAAGGAAGGTTGGGCAATCCTACTTCCGTAGTGATACTGCCTCGGAAACCCAAGGAGGGGTCGCTATGAGTCGGGGCCGACTCGACGGCACATAACAACAACAACAACAAATCAGTCCCAATATCAACATCAAAGAAAAGGGTCATGAGAAATTTAAAGTGGTACATAACAAAACCATTCTAAACTATCTTACTGGGTAATAGCTATAAAATTATGTTCTAGAAAATACAAAGCAAAAATTTCACTTGGACTCTAGGCTGGGTCTAATTGGTTTTTGTCTGCAGGCACGCTCTCAAACTAATGTGTTCTAATAGGAAGGCTGCACTCTTGTCTGGTTCCTTTTTGCACAATGACCTGTTAATTTTGATCTTTATAACATTCTTCCTAGGGCTCTGTGAGATTCTATGTTTAAAATGGGAAGAAATATTGAAAGCAAAGAATTCCTTTCTTTTCTTTTCTTTCTTTCAAATAACCAAGTATAACACCATTACCGATGACCCCAATCTGAGCTGTTTTTGGTTACCAGGAAGGAGATGAAGTGGTCCACACCAACTCTAAAGCATGAGCCTCTGCCAGGGTCAAGTACACAGGCGGCATCTTTCATTACTGTGGGGCAAGCCTCCAGTCATACCCATCAGAGTGGAGCCTTCTGGTCTCCAGCAAGTCATTATGTACTTAGGATTATCATTAATTTTCTCTCCCTGAAGTGCTTCTGATGAATGTGAGGTCTGTGGATGAAAACCGCCTATGCATTCACTGATAAAAGGTTCTATGTTCAATTTTCTAAAAGTGCCCTTAGAGAATCCCCAATTTCCTGCCTCTTCCTAAGAAGAAACTGAATTTGCACCACCTTCAAAAAAAGATGAACTGAGTCCTCTTGGTGTAAAAGCTCTCAGCAGTTTGGAAGGAGAGGCCACAGGACCATTTTGGAGACTTGGAACATTTGCTGACCAGGTCCCTTTGGGGGGCTGGCAGTGTAGATAGATCTGTTATCATTCACTGAAAACTTAAGAACCATACAAGCCAATATTTATGAGGCTTCTTTTTTTCTATCCATTTATATCAGCACAGCCTTTGCCTCCCAAGTAGGAACCTCATGAAAGCTCCTACATGTCCTGTTGAACCCAATGCATAAGATCCACCTTTAGCTTTCTACAGAGTCCACATTGCCTGGGGGTCATCGGACTCAGCATCCATTCTCTTGGACACATCATCAGGTGTCCCATTTGATTAAAGACATCAGCTCTCTTAGACATACTGGGGAGGAATCTGTTGCATTCAAGCCAGAATCCACTCAACCAGCTGGGATTCTTTGTGTCAGAAGAGCAAGAGAAGGACACACAAAAACACCAAACAAAAGTGGTTTTGAGCAGACAATGTGTTCACACATTGAGCTCCATAGAGTCATCTTTTATGAGGCCATAGAGACTTTTGGGCATTTGTTTTCAAGCTTTAAAGTTTTTAATTGAGTTATTGTCATGAGCTGGGACAGGCTGGAAATGTGTTCAGGGTGTTAAAACAATGCTTTCTATGTGGATCTTTGTGAAGGAGCACTCTGGGACTTAGAGCACAATGATGTCCTGTATCCCAGGGCCCTGGTGTGTAATGCTCCTACTCCACTGTCTGAGCCACTGCTGGCAAATGGCCAGAGCATGTGTTACAGTGTTTCAGCCACTGTTATTAACATTTGCCCTAGGTTCCAAGGTTGGGCAATCTACTTCCATAGTGATACTGCCTCAAAAACCCAAGGAGGGGTTGCTATGAGTCGGGTCTGACTCAACAGCACATAACAACAACAATGACCATACTTTCTACCTCATAGTGCTGATAAACCAACCAACCAAATTGCTGTCAAGATGATTCCAACTCACAGTGACATCATATGGGTATGCTCCATAGGATTTTCCAAAGCAGATCACCAGATCTTTCTTCCAAGGTGCCTCTGGGTATTCTCAAGCCTCCAACAAAGCAAAGTTCTTAACCTTTTGTTCCACCCAGGGACTTCCTAGTACTAACAAAGGCCAATGGATATAGGCCAGCATTGTCTAATACCTGCCTAAACTCCATGCTAACAACTGCAAATAACACTGCAAATGATCAAAGTATTCAAGCAGACAAGCCCTAAAAATAGTAAAGTTTTAGAATTTCCAAGTGTTCCAGCATAGTTCAAATCTATCAATCATATAATGGACATAGGAATTCTTGTTGTTGTTTTATCATCCACATGAATAACTACACCTTGGGGGTCAGAGTATAACAACTAGCTCTCAGCCCAATAGTTTGTGCATAAGGGACAAAAGTGGGCTCCACAGATAAACTCTGTGTTGAAGGCCCAGATCTCAATAGCATTTTTGGGTACTATGCTGAGTAAGAAGTTAACAAGTAGCTAAAATATGCAGTACCGGTGGCCTTTGAGCAGAGCTGGGGAGTTTCTTTAGGAGACCTAGAAGTTAAATAGTTATAAATTCCAGACTACCCACCCACTGCCATTAAGTCAATTTCAATTCATAACAACCCCCATTGGGTTCCAAAGCTGTAAATCTTTACAGAAGTAGATTGCCTCATCTTCCTCCCGTGGAGCAGGTGGTAAGTTTGAGCCATCGACTTGGTTAGCAGCCAAATGCCTTATCCACTACATGACCAGAACTCCTTAAATTCTGGACTCAAAAAAACAAAACAAACTCATTGCCATCAAGTCAATTCTGACTCACGCCGACCCCTATTGGGTTTCCAAGGCTATAAATCTTTACAGAGGCAAACCACCCCATCTTTCTCCCATGGAGTGGCCGGTGGGTTTGACAATCTTTTGGTTAGCAGCCAAATGCTTACCACTACACCATCAGAGCTCCTTATTACATTCTGGACTAGGTGACAGGAAATGTAGGAGCTATTCGGATCCTTGATGCTAACAACCTTCTGGACCTAGGTAAGGCATTCTCTGAGTCTAAAGTTGGCATTATTAGAGGTTTGAAACTGTATTCTGGTGAGGTTTTTTTTTTTTTTTTTTTCCCTGAGGAACCTCAGAAACGATGGTAGAAATCAAGGGAGAGGTATGGTAGGACTCTGTTGTCACTATGACTAGTTGCCACTGAGAGGGTGATGACTTATGGTGAACCAATGCCCAACAGAATGAAACACTGCCTAGTCCTGCATCACCCCCCGTAATTGGTTGTGATCAGACAGACAATTATATTCACGGGGTTTGCATTAGCTACTGCTTAAAAGTAGATAACCAGAACTGTCTTCTAGAAGCTTCACAGAAACCTGTTCAGCATCATAACAGCATGCAACCCTCCAGTGACAGACAGTTGGTGACTGTGCTTGGTGTGCATTGGCTGGAATCAAACTCTGATCACCCTCAATGAACAGGAGAATTCTACAACTGGTCCACCACTGCCCCCTCTGGTGGGACTCTAACCCGTTGCCACTAAGTTGATTCCAACTCAGCAACCCTATAAGACAGAGTAGAATTGTCTTGTAGGGTTTCCATGGATATAATCTCTAAGGAAGAGGACTGCCACATCTTCCTCCTATGGAGCAGCTAGCAGGTTTGAACAACTGATCTTTCAGTTAGCAGCTGAATACTTAAACCACTGTACCACCAAGTCTCCTTGGTGGGACTCTATTTCAACTAGAGTATCTCCTGCCTGGCCTCTTTTGTCTATTGTGATTGAGTGGGATTTATTTTGAAGAAAGGTTTTTACTGATTGAAAAATACCACCATATGAGGAAGTTAAGAAAGTTGCAAGATAGAATGGACTGTTCAAAACTTGGGGAGAAAATTATAAATCATAGGGTAAC
>NW_006921906.1:970401-1007115 GCF_000298275.1 Orycteropus afer afer
GAAGGGCTGCTTATGCACAGGGAGACAGCTCAGGGGGCAGGAGTGTATGGAGGGATGGACACTGGCAAGAGGTAACTATGGGGAGGAAGTGAGAGGGGAGCTGTTGCATTGTGGTAAACTGTGGTTAATTTAATGCGACAAAGTATATGTGAACTGCTGTATGGAAAGTGAATTTGCTCGGTAAACTTCCCCCAAATCACAATAAAAAAAAAAGAAAGAAGGAAAAATACCACCATAGAGCAACTTGAAAACTTCTGAAATAGCGAATTTTGAAGGACTTTCTCTGTTTAACTATTCTAAGATTTTCTTATATTATAACTGTGTAGGCGTCCTTGTAGCACAGTGGTTAAGTGCTCCACTGCTAATCAGAAGATCAGTGGTTCCATATACTAGTAGCTCCACAGAAGAATGATGTGGCAGTCTACTTCCATAAAGATCACATCCTTAGAAACCCTACGGGACAATTCTGCTCTGTCCTATAGAGTCTCTATGAGTCTGAATTGATGCCAGTGTGTTTGGTTTGGTTTTATAGCTGTAGTGAGTTACTCAAGGGTGCTAGCCTCATAGCTTGAATTCTCACAAAGGAATAGGTAAATACAGCCTGTGGCCTTCACGAGGCTCTGGCAGAGACTCCAGTTACATATAGGCAAAGCTTCCAACCCTGTGAAGTGAAGTGGCTAGCCAGCAAGGTTTGGTGGCAGATTATAGCAGAGCTAGAAGACTCTTAGTAAGGAAGTGAGAGATTTAATTAGGTTTCATCATCCTGTAGAACATTCAGTTCAAGGAAGGAGAAAAATACAGAACTTTTGAAAGTATAGATAAGGAATCTGTCCAGATCGCCATGCCTCATCCCCACCCAGCCCTACTAAAGTAACTGTCAGGATTATTTCAGTAGGTTTGGGTATAAACAAGTTGTTAACAAGTTGATTCCAACTCATGATGACTCCGTGTGTGTCACAGTACAATTGTGCTCCACAGGATTTTTAAAGGTTGATTTTTCACAACTACATTGCCAGGACTTTCTTCCAAGGTGCCTCTGGATGGACTCAAACCATCAACTTTTGGATCAGCAGCGAAATATGTCAACCATTTGCACTACCCAGGGACTACAGGTTTGGGGACCCTAGGCAGGAAATATGCTGTTGATCCACTATTTTTGCTCTAGATGCTCTAACCAGTTCAGATTATCTCTTACTGATTCTTTTTCTTAACTTCCTATTAATCTGCTGTCCCATTACTAACCTGGACAAGTCAGTAAGTAGTCCAGTATCTATAGTTCTAGAATGTTAGTTCCCAAGGTACAATTTGTGATCCAAAAAGTCAATCCATTTTATTTAGATTAGTCAGTTTCAGGAAGCTCTTTGTCATATACAACATCAAATGACTGATTCATCAGATTTAAAACTTTCAATCAGTTCTTTTGAAGTTATATAGAGACAAGCTTTGTGTAGGAATAGCTATCAAAGATGCTGTGTCATTGAGGCATTGTGTATTTGGGTATTGGGTACCATATATAAAACCTTCAGGCACAATAGTGAATCCCAGGTGCCTTTTCAAAAAGGAACAAGTAGAATTAAGCCTTTTATCTATGTTGCTATGTGATTCGTGTGTTATTTTATTGCTACCATCTATTCCTTTATAAATGCTTCGTGAGAACATAAATCTCTTACATTATTGACATTATACATAAATTCAAAACTCTGGGTCAGAAAATAGCTTTATGACAAGGCTATCTTATTATAAAGAGGAAAGAACTATAAGCCAGAGCACATGGACACTAACCCTTAATTTTACTATGTCTGCAGAGAGAATTGCTCAGCCTCTCTTGGCTCATAGTCTTCTCAACTATAGTCAGGAGCACAAGTGTGGAGGCGAACAAACTTGGATTTGCATCACTTATGAGATCAGTGATCTTGGACAATTTACTTGTAGGAATGCCCAACCTTCCTTCCGAGTACTTAACCTAAGTCTCAGTTTTATCATCTGTAAAATGGGCATAATAATTATATCTATCTCAGAGTTGTTGTGGAGATTAAAGTCCATATACTAAGTCCTCAGTAAGTTTTTATACTTCTTCTTGACTTTAATTTCCTACAGCATGATCATATTGTATAAGATTACGTCTAAGATTCTTTTCAATTTTAAAATTCTATAATCTTCAGACTTGTGCAATTCAAGTCTTTTCCTTCTAAAGTTCAAAACACACAACGTCCCAGGAGGCATGTAGGGAATAGCTCATTTCTCTTTCTTCTTCCTGGGGTGACCACAGCAATGTTCTCAATGAAACCTGGGCACTCAGAATTGGTGAGTCCAAAGGCAATGGCAGGGAGGTGGAACACTGCAGTGAGGAGTCTTCATGAGATAGTCAAAGTGCCAAACTGGAGGATTGGGCTCTAGATCATAAATTGTACAGGTGAACCTCAGCCCCAAATATTGAATAGGCAGTCAGGAAAGCCATGGGGTCAGGGAGACACAAGAAATGTGAGTCAAAGTTAAGGTATTTGGCCAAGAGTTTCTACATAGGAAGAAGTATAGACAGATTGGTGTCATACACAGAGGGGTCCTGAGCAATGACTTAAAGGAATGTTGCCTTGTGTTTGCAATTTGTAGTCTGGACTTGCTCAAGGTATGGACCAATAGCATCATGATCAAGCAGGAGTTTGCTGGAAATTTAGGATCTCAGGGCCAGCCCCAGATCTACAGAATCAGAATATACATTTTAACAGGATTCCCAGGTAGTTTTTTGCACATTTTCTTATGCTGGGTTCTCTAGAGAAGCCAGTGATGCTTATATACATATAGGACAGGGCAGTGTTTTGTTAGAGAAAGAGAGAGTACGAGAGAGAGAGAGAGAGATTTATCTCAAGGAAATCGCTCACACAGTTGTAGAGTCTGGCAAGATCCAAGTCCATATGGTGTCAGGTATCAGGCTGTAGGCTTCTCCTGACTCATGTAGTTGCAAGAGCTGACAAACCCAAGATCGACAGTTCAGACAGCATGCAACTTACTCAGAGGCTGTGGAGGCTGACAAATTCAAGGTCAGCAGGTAAGATGACAGGCTGCTGACTCAAGTCCACAGAACCAGAGGTCAGATGGTGATGAGCCAGATGCAGGATCCAGATCACGCAAAAACCCAGAGAACTTTGCCAGAACATCCATATATATTAGAAGGAGGCTATATTCCTGAGGAAATTCCTTCAAAGTGATTGGCTGCTCATGGCAGATATCATCATAGAGATGATTACATTATATCAGATATCATCAAGGGGGTGACTACATCATAACTACCGAACCACTGAGAATGATGGTTCAGTCAAGCTGACACACAACCTTAGCCATCACACACAGACTAATGTTTAAGAAGCACTGGTGGAGTGGATACTAGCAGAAAGTATCTTTTCTACTTTCCCCCCTAAATCGAGATACTTCAAGAACATGTTGCAGCAGCAGAGATGAGGTATAAATTGAGGGTGCCTCTGACGTGAGAGTCTGGTGGCCTTGACCTGGAGGTGGAACTGACTGAGCTCAGGTGGAAAGAGCTTTGAGCAAGAAAAACTTTTGAAGTACAACCCTTTTCACTCTTGTTTATGTGACATGATTGCTGGCATTGGGAAGTGAGTGAAAATTCTACCCACATCACCCTTCACATCCAGAAGTGAAGTATTATAGGTGGATGAATGAAGCTTCTTTTGTTGTTGTTAGCAGCTCTTGAGTTGCCTGACTCAAGCCCAAGCCATGCACAATGAGATTAAACAACTTGTAAACCATAAGATTTTCAGTGGTTGATTTGGGGAAGTAGATTGACAGTTCTTTCTTTCTGGAAGCTCCACTGAAACTTGCTCAGTATCATAGCAACACACAAGCCTTCACTGACAGATGGATGATGGCTACATTTAAGATGCATTGGCTGGAATTGAACCCAGGTGTTCCACATGGAGAGCAGATATTCTACCACTGAAACACCCACCACTGCCTCTCAAAGGTTAGCCTACCATTTTCATCAATCAATCCCCTTGAGGTAGAGATACTGTGGTGTAAGAAATTACATGGTATGGCTTTTCTAGCCATAGTCTTTGTAATTCCCACTGGATTCCTGGGTGGGACCATGGAATTTAAACTCCTGATTGTTAAAGTTATCCACCAGGGGTATTTCTGTTAGAGCAGCACAAAGTAATCTTCTGGGAAGTTTGTTTTCTCTCAGGTGTACAAAATTCTGATGTTGGGATTGGCTAGTTTTGCCACTCTGTCAGGCTCAAAATGAGCCCTTCTACAGGCAGAAAAGAATCTCTTACTGCTGGGTGAGAGAGACACACTGCTGAGAGAGAGAGAGACACCCGGCTGAGAGACGGCAGCAGTGGAACCAAGAGGCATGAGACAGAGCAGGCTTACTTGGCCCCCAGATGCAGAGGCCAGGCTGAGAGGCCAAGAGCCAGAGAGGCATGTCTAAGGACACAGCAGAAGGGAGACTGTCCTGATCAAAGAACTGTATCCTGAGCACATTTCTGAACTTGAATTATAGACTGTTGCTTCCCTAATAAACCCCATAATTTGTGAGTTGTGTGGTTATTGCAGCGGATTATTGAATCCAGCAGAGAGGTGGTGGGTGCCGCAAGAGGGACGGTTGCATATCTGACCTCACATGAACAGGCCTTGGGCCGCTGATGGTGATTCTGTCTTCCTCTTGTGGAGTTAGAGGAAGTCAGAAGATGCCACCTCCCTGCCACTTTAGCAGATACTTACTGTATTTTTACAAAAATAATGTGCACGTTATATATTTTTGCTTACTGCATAACCCCCATAACCCCATGCTTAATTTTCATTAGAGTGCTGTATCAACTTATTTTTTTTCATGTTGATGGGTATATATATATATATATATATTAGATTGAGACAGGAAAAAAAAGTCAAATAAGAAACATTTTCTAATGTGAACTCAATTGAGAAACTAAAACAGAGAAGCCTTTTTTTAGTGTTGTTTTCTCAAATAACAAACTTCCAAATATATACTTCCTACACCATTAAACCACCCGCCAACTAGCAGACATCAAGTTATCTGTGATTTGTAAATACTCCACCATCTGTGAAAGGGGTGGGTATAATCCACAGAGAAGATTCAATTGGGATTCTGTTATATGAGGTGATAAATAAATCTCTACACTCTTACTGTGAAGGTGCTTCCTGGAGGACATTGATACCTAGAATCTCTACCTAAGAGATGGACAGACTTAGAGGCCAGGACACCATGATGGGACATGCCAAAGGCTTCTCCCAGACAAAACTGTGAGGCCTCCAAGTGCTTTACCCTTTTACCTGTTTTATGGTGAAGGCAACTAAGGTTAGGTAACTTCCCCAGTGTGACAATACTTGTGAATTCCAGAACTAGAATCTGAATGGAGTCTCTGTTTCCATAAAGCCTGGGTCTTGCTCTTTGTGGTATTGCTTCTTATATTGTCCATTTGGGGTTAGATGAGGTAGCTGTCTTCAAAAAACATAAATTTCTTGTTCCAATCTTTGTTCCAATTTTAATAAAGTGGCCATTTGTTTCACCCAAATCCAGCATGATCCTCTAACCCACATGTAGAGACATAAAATAACCAAACCACAATGCCCTGAAGAAGTCTTTATTCAGCTTAAACGAAGAGACAGGGAGTTTCTTTGAGGTAGACATTCTTATATTAAGACAGAAAAACAGTCAAATAGGAGACATTTTCTGAGTAATAAGAGAATATTCAACCAAAAAATGTAAAACCGTTAAGATCAAAAAAGACTTCTCATCCAAAGGCC
This sequence comes from Orycteropus afer afer, assembly GCF_000298275.1. Classification (NCBI taxonomy): domain Eukaryota; kingdom Metazoa; phylum Chordata; class Mammalia; order Tubulidentata; family Orycteropodidae; genus Orycteropus; species Orycteropus afer. The sequence continues at coordinate 976,186 of NW_006921906.1, forward strand.
TAAGAGAAGAGTTTCTTTCTTTCCAGGGGCATCACTAATATGAAGCATAACATGAGAAGATTCTGTGTTATAACAATTTGTACAACTTCAATCAGTGGCATAAAATCTCAAGTTAAGTGAACATTTTTATTCAAAGTGTGAAGTTCCTGAATGGTGCAAATAGTTAACCTGCACTAGGATGCTAACCGAAAGCTTGGAGGTTCAAGTCCTTCCAGAGGCACCTCAGTAGAAAATCTTGGCCATGTACTTCCCAAAATATCAGCTATTGAAAATGCTATGGAAGGCACTTCTACTCTGACACACATGGGGCCACAAATGGGGTCACCATGTGCTCTCAGTGTAGTCCTTGACCAGAAGAATCACCCAGAAGCTTGTTAGATATGTAGAATCTCAGGCCCAACTCAGACCTACTGAATCAGAGACCGTATTTAACAAGATGCTCAGATTATCAACATATATGCTTTCAAGTTTGAGAAAGCTCACTTTAAGTTACTCTTAATAAGGGCTACCTAGTAGTGATATCGCCTCAGAAACCCAAGGAGGGGTCATTATGGGTCAGATCTGACTCAACAGCAATGAATTTTTGGAGTAAAGGTGGTTGACTCGGATGATATTTGGAATCATTCTGCCAGCATCTGATAAAGCAGTATCCTCTATGCTTTAATATGCAAATGGGGGCTATTCCTACATGGGTGAGCCTTTTAGTAGGAGTGGAGTTAAATAAATAAAAATGGACAGTGGATGGAAAGCCTTGCAATTTAGTTCCAAAATAAAATCACTCAATGAGAACCCTGTGGAGCACAATTCTAGTCTGGCATACAGGGAATCACCATGAATTGGAATTGACTTGCCAGCAACTAGTTTTAGTTAAGAAAGTAATCTGGCTACTATATTTGGTGGCCCCTATACAATACCAATTTTTGAAGACATAAAATGCCCTTATGACCCAAAACAGTAGTGTCTAAAGCATTTGACTGCTAACCAGAAGGCTGGTGGTTCAAACCCACCAGCCACACTCCTCAGAAGGAAGATTGGGCAATCTACTTCCGTAGTGATATCACCTCAGAAACCCAAGGAGGGATCACTATAAGTCAGGACCGACTGAACGGCAGTGAGTTTTGTTTTTTTTTTAGGAACTAACCCACCAGCCACTCCTCAGAAAGAAGGTTGGGCAAGCTACTTCCGTAGTGATACCACCTAGGAAATCCAAGGAGGGGTCACTGTGCATTAGACCCAACTCGACAGCAGTGAGTTTGGTGTTTTTGGTTTTAACTGGATCTTGCAGGGGATTAGACTGGTTCCCTTCGGCCCATGATGCATGGTTGTATAGCTCGAATGAAAAAGTGTAGCTGCTAAGGGCAAACTACCTGCAATTCATTTCTGCCTCCATTACCTGCTAGCTGGGAAAGTTTCTTTTGACCATCAGCTTTCCTTAGACAGAAGATGTGAGATGTGCCAACATAATAGACTATCCTAGCTGCAAGAATGCCCAGGGAAAAACAGTTTCACAATATGTTGCAAAGGAGCACCTTGGGTGAATGGTGGGTGCCGAGGGTGGGGGCCAGTGCATCTCTGGTAGACTGGAAGAAAGAATGAAGGTATTCTTTGCACTGAAAGGCCTGGTATGTCTGGTTATATGACTCAGGATTGGAGGCCACCAGGAATTTAACATAATTAGGGCCAAGTTCCTGAATGGGAACCCTTTTACTGTTTACCCATAGATTGGGGTGGGGGTGAGGTGAGGAGAGAATATCGAGACTTCACCTCCCAAACCCTCTTTCTTGTTAGTACGTTATTCTAACTATTCTGCTGAGAACTCTCTTGGTGGTCACTTTCCTTATTTTCCTGTGGGCTTAGAAATGTGAAATCCCTCCACTTTTCTACCCCACCTGAGTAAGGATCCTAATGGCCAGTTGGTTCACTTCTGCCCATGATGCATGGCTGTAGAGCAGAAATGGAAAAGTGTAGATGCTGAGCACAAATTACATGCAATTCATTCTTGCCTGCGTTACCTGTTAGCTGGAAAGTTACCTGTTAGCCTTTCTATGCCTGAATTTTCCCATCTGTGAATGTTGTTGTGCACCATCAAGTTGATTTTGGCTCATAGCAAACCTATATGATACAGGAGAACTGCCCCATAGGGTTTCCTAGGCTGTAATCTTTACAGGAGCAGATGGGAAGGAAAAAAAGAAAAAAACACTGACATTGAGTCAATTTTGACTCTTAGGTCTTTTCTCCTGTGGAGTGGCTGGTGGTTTCAAACCATTGACCTTTTGGTTAGTGGCCTAGCACTCAACCACTGTGCCACCAGAGCTCCTTTACCTGTGAATGGAGCTTATGATAGCATGCCCTTGCTAGATGACCTTACAAAGTTGTTCTGAGTTAATATGTGTTAGTATGTTATTGTGTGCAAAGTGCATAGAACAGTGCCTGGCACTATCACTTTTATGACACCAGATCTCAAACCCAAAATCAGGCATTTTGTCTGCCACAGGGAAAAAGTAAGAGTTTAGCTGCCCTTCCCCCACACATACACACACAAGGTTACTACCCTTACCTGTTGCCATCAAGTTGATTCTGACTCATAGCGACTCTATAGAGCAGAGTAGAACTGCACCATAGGGTTTCCAAGGTGGTAATGTTCACGGAGGGAGCTCTGGTATAGCATAGTGCCTAAGGCACTTGACTGCTAACCAGAAGGTTGGCGGTTCAAACCCACCAGTCACTCCTCAGAAGGAAGGTTGGGCAATTTACTTCCATAGTGATACCGCCTCGGCAACCCAAGGAGGGGTCGCTATGAGTCGGGTCTGATTCGATGGCACATAACAACAACGTTCACAGAAGCAGACTGCCTTATCTTTCTTCTGCGGAGTGGCTGGTGGTTTTTGGTTGGTTAGCAGCTGAGCACTTAACCATAGTGCAATCAGGGCTCCCTCACTAGGCCACCAGGAAATTTTAATCTTAGAGCTACTCCTCTCTCTGCCCTGGGTCTCAGGGTTCTAGCAAGTCCAAGGAGAGAATGATCCTGGAGTGTGTGGGTATAGGGATGCTTTGAGGGTACCACACAGATTGATTTCCCTTGGTTGAGATTTGAGGCCTGCCCCTTTATCCTATTTATAAACAATCATAGCGTGCTCATGTTTAAAGGCTATAGGTTTATTTTAGGTGATCTGCTTAGCTGGAGGGGCCAAAGCTTGTTATGGCTGTGCAGCTTTGCTCTCTGCACCCTGGCAGTGTAGAGTTCAGCCTGAGGTCAGGCTCTGTTGAAGTTGGCAATGTGACATAATGCAGGCTACTCAGGCTTGTGATAACCCCAAGGCTTTCCTTGGAATTTGCTGCTACCCTGCTTTCCAAACCGGCATTACAACCTTAGAAGCTTATCCTGGGACTGGACTAGAAAGGCAACATCAATATCACAGAGATAAAATAAGCGAATAGTTCAGGGAAATATAGCTACTTTTGTCAGAGGATAAGTTAGCTACTTCAACAGTAGAAAGTCAGATATATACAATTGCACTTTCAAAATCTACACAAATGAAAATTATATGGAAGTGTCTTTGGTATTTTCTCCTTATTGCTCACACTAAGCTGTGTCTTCTGACACCATTATGAGCCAGTAATGTACTAACCTTTAACATATTTTTTGTTTGTTTCTTTGTTTTAGTGATAATGCTGTTGGGATTTATAATGCAAATCTAGAAAATCAAAGCATCCCAGAATTGCCCACCTCAGCAGTAAATGGAGCTTCACGTCATAATTCTGACATTAAAGTCACACTAAAATCCTTGACTAGTGCAAGCAACAGACTCAGCTGCTAACCAATGTGTGAAAGGTTTAAATCCACCCAGGGGCTCCTCAGAAGCAAGGTCTGGCAACCTAATTCTGAAAAATCAATCCCTGAAAATCCTGTGGAGCCTAATTCTACTGTGACACACATGGAGTTGCCAAGAGTCAGGAGCAACTCAGTAGCAACTGGTATTTGTCTAAAGCCCTTTTACCATCCATTCCAACGACTGCATCTTAGTCTATGTATAGGTTCCTCACAAACACAATTAAGTGTTCTGGAATTCCAGTTCTTTGCAATGTTATAACTAATATGTTATGGACCACACAGTTGAATGCCTTTGCATAGTTAAATGAAATGCTGATAAACCTCCTTCCCTTATTCTTTGCTCTCAGCCAAGATCCACCTGACATTAGCAATGATAGCCCTCATTCCACGCACTCTTCTAAATCCAGCTTGAAGTTCTGGCAGTTCCCTGTCTATGTACTGCTGCAACCGTTTTTGAATTATTTTCAGGAAAATATAACTTGAGTGTGATGTTAATGATATTGTTTGATAATATCCTCATTATGTTGGATTGCCTTTCTTTGGAATGGGCACAAATATGGATCTCTTCCAATTGGTTGGCCAGGTACCTGTCTTTCAGATTTCTTGGCATAAATGAGTGAGCAACTCCAATGCATTCATTTGTTGAAACATCTCAATGTGTATTCAGTCAATTCCTGGAGCCTTTTGTTTCTGCCAGTACCTTCAGTGCAGCTGAATCCACCCAATGGCAGTGAGTTTGGTTTTTGGTTTTCAGTGCAGTTTGGACTTCTCCTTGCAATAACATTGGTTCTTGATCATATGCTGCCTCCTGAAATGGTGGAACATCAACCAATTCTTTTTGGTACTATGCCTCTGTACATTCCTTCCATCTTCTGTTGATGTCTCCTGCATCTTTCGATATTTTGTGCGTAGAATCCTCCATTATTGCAACTTAAGGCTTGAATTTTTCCTTCAATTCTTTCAGCTTGAGAAATCCTGAGTGTGTTCTTCCCTTTGATTCTCACACTCTGGGTCTTTGCACATTTCATTATAATACTTCACTCTGTCTTCTTGAGCTCCCCCTCTAAAATATTCTGTTCAGTTCTTTTATATCATCCATGCACTTTAGCTATTCTCTATTCAGGAGTAAGTTTCAGAGTCTCTTCTGACAGCCATTGTACCATTCTCTTTCTTTCCTGTCTCTGTAACATTTTGCTTTCTTCGTGTTATGATGTCCTTGATGTCATCCCACAAACTTGTCTAATCTTCAGTCACTGGTGTTCAGTGTGTCAAATCTGTTCTTCAGATGGTCTCTAAATTCAGGTGGAATATACTCAAAATCATATTTTGGCTCCTGTGGACTTGTTTAAAATTTCTTCAGCCTCAACCTAAACTTGTGTATGAGCAAATGATGGTCAGTTCCACAGTTGATCTCTGGCCTTCTAACTGATGACATTGAGCTTCTCCATCATCTCTTTCCACAGGTGTAGGCAATTTGATTCCTATATATTCCATCTGGTGAGGTCCATGTGTATATTCACCATTTATGTTGAAAAAAGATATTTGCAATGAATATGTCATTGGTCTTGCAGAATTCTATTACGCTATCTCCAGTACCATTTCTATCATCAAGGCCATATTTTTCCACTACCATGAATCTTCTTTGTTCCCAACTTTTGCATTCCAATCACTCATAATTATCACTACATCTTGACTGCACACTTGGTCAGTTTCAGGATGCAGAAGTTGGTAAAGATCTTTAATTTCTTCATCTTTGGTTTTAATGTTTGGTATGTAAATTTGAATAGTAGTAGTATTAACTTAACTGGTCTTCCTTGTCAGTGTATGGATATTATCCTTTCACTGGCAGCATTGTACTTCAGTATAGATCTTGAAATGTTCTTTTTGACCATGAACACAACACCATTCCTCTTCAATTTTTCATTCCTGGTATAGTAGACCATATGATTGTCTGATTCAATATGGCCAATACCAGCCCATTTCAGTTCACTAATGCCTTTATGTGTTGGTGTTCCATTTCATTTTTCACAACTTCCAATTTTCCTAGATTCATACTTCATACATTCCATGAACTGGTTATTAATGCGTGTTTTCAGCTCTTTGTTCTCATTTTGAGTCATGCCACATCAGCAATTAAAGGTCCCAAAGCTTTACTCCATCCATACAATTAAGGTTGATTCTACTTTGAGGAGGGAGCTCTTCCCCAGTCATATTTTGAGTGCCTTCCAACCTGAATGGCTAATTTTCTGGCACTACATCAGACAATATTTTCTTGCTATTCATAAGGTTGTCAGCAGCCAAACACTTCTTTCAGAAAAGACCTGGGCACATACTTCTTCTTAGTCCATTCTAGTCTAGAAGCTCCACTGAAACCTGTTAATCATGGGTGACCCTCCTGGTATTTGAAATACCAGTGGCATAGTTTCCAGCATCACAGCAACACGTAAGCTACCACAATACAAAAATCTTACAGGCCAGTGGTGGTGAGTCAAATTAGACCATTTTAGTTTCTATTTTAGTGAAGTTTTTAAACAAGCAAGCAGGGAAGGGGTAGAAGGGTAAGTACAATGAGCTTAGTCTTCTACTGGGCATGTGCAATATATTTCATGCTGTTCTGCATACAAGACAGAGAACTGTGGACTGAAAGTGAAAATAATTAGCTGGGTTGATAACTGGTGAAGAAGAAAGGATACAATAGATACTGATTAATGTCCCCTTGCAGAATAGTTTCTTTAGAGGCATATCCTTAGTCCTTGGCCTTCTCCTGTTTAACACTGTTATTGGTGACTTGTATGAATATGAAGAAGGGATTCTCATCACATTTATAGGTAACATGAAGCTTGGAGGGCTGGGAAGTATGTTGAATGATAGGTGCAGGGTACAAAAAGTTGTTGGCTGTTTGTCCTATTAAAATACATGCACACAATAATTTCTTTGATATTTCTAAAAAATTGATACTCTTAGTCAAGGAGTAAGAGGTTTTCATGTGGAGCTAAATTTATACCTCATAATTTCATGGAGAAATCTGTATTAAAACTAATCTGGTACACATCTTTCATTCACTTTTAGTTAACCTTTTTATTCTGAGGGGATTCTACAGTCTTCGCCCTAACTATATGGCTGATTACAGAAGCTCTTGGAAAACCTGTATTTTAATTCTACCCCAAGAATCAAAATGAACTGTATTAAGCCATAGACAGACAAGATAATTTCAAATAATGTAAAACATTTGAGTTCTGATTCCTTATCATTTTTACCTTAATGATCTAAAACTCCATTAGATTAATAGTATGTGTGCCCACCAGGCAGTGTTTCCTTCTGTTGTACATGGGGTCACTATGAGTTGGAACCAACTCAATGGTATCTAACAACAACAATAATCTAATAAAAGAAGAAAAGTACCTTTCCATGTGCTAATGAAATATTTTATGAGAATAAATTTGGAATGATCTTTAAAGTGACTCAATTACTGCCTGAAATCATGGCATAATGTTAATTATGACAAAGTTAAAATTGTTATCTTTTACATATTTTCTCCAAATGCCATCACTTTAGCACTTTCAATTACATTTTGCAGTCAAAGTACCCTGGCAATCACAGCAGGAGGTCATGATGCTCAGAATCAGATGACATTCCAAAGAAATGATCTAAAGTACCCTCTACTTTATACCAGGGCTAGGAGCTCTGGTAGCATAGTGGCTAAGGCACTTGACTGCTAACCAGAAGACTGGCGGTTCAAACCCACCAGCCACTCCTCGGAAGGAAGGTGGGGCAATCTACTTCCATAATGATACTGCCTTGGAAACCCAAGGAGGGGTGACTATGAGTCGGGTCCGACTCGACGGCACATAACAACGACAACAACAAGAGATGCTACTACCTGCAGTCTCTCCCCATTCATGGGTTTCCTTTGTCACATTCTAATGCTTTATGTTTTCATTCTATATTTTATGTAGTTTTGTAAGATAAATTTATTTTTTAATATGAGACATAAATAAAACAATATATCGATACTATCTTTAGAAAACAAAAATCCAAGTCCAAATCTTCTCTACCAAAATCTAAAATGTAAACATTTAGAAACCCAACTAAATATTTGTACTACAAGATCTAAAAATTCAAGAAAGTTGTCTCTTCCATAATATTGCAAAAACCACTCACTATTTGAGCTGATAGGTGATATAGCTGGGAAGAAAAACACAAGCTAAGCAACTCAACCCACCTAATAGATTGCTATTTACCTGTTTATCTGGTGCCTGAGCAGAGGGCTCTATCATTGGAAATACCAATATGGGAGTGTCATCAAAGTATCAAAATTTGGGGTTGGTTGGTCTGCTATCCATTAAAGTCAATCTGAGAGTGAAAGTCTGATCATGTACCTCTCTCAGTTTAAAGCCCATCAAGGACTACGATTGCTACTGGAATGAAGATCAAAACCCCAACTCAGTCTGCACGTCTTTGCATGGTCATTCTCCTATCTATTCTCCACAACTTTGTTCCCTTCATTTCCTCTGTCTTTTACCTTCTGTATCTTTCTTCAACAGGCTACTCTCCTCTGACTTCTGAACCAGTTACATGTTACTCTCTCAGCCTTGATGTTCTTCTCCTGTCTCCTTAAACCTGTCTCTGTTTAAACTCCATTCTGACTCATACTAACCCTGTGTGTTCAGAGTAGAACTGCTCCATAGGGTTTTCATGGCTGTGACCTTTCAGAAGCAGATCTCCAGGACTATCTTCCAACATGCCTCTGGATGAGTTCAAACTGCCAACCTTTTGGCTAGTAGCTGAGTATTTAATCATTTTCTCCAATATCAAAAACCAAACTTACTGCCATCAAGTCAGATCCAACTCATAGCGACCCCTCTTTGGGTTTCCAGGGCAGTATCACTACAGGAATAGATTGCCCAATCTTCCTTCTGAGGAGTGGCTGGTGGGTTTGAACCACCAACCTCCTGGTTAGCAGTCAAATGCTTTAGGCACTATGCCACCTGAGCTCCCTTTTCTGCAATAGTCATACCAATTTAACAGAAACCATAGCACCATTAATTCCTGAATGTGCTTCCTTTTATTTTCCCTTTACCAGTGTCTTCCACATACCACTTTCATGGTATGATGAATAAAAGAGAAAGACAGTAAAAAGGAGCCCTAAAGAGGAAAACAAAAAATAGGAAGAATGTCTTCAGGAGAAAAACAACAACCTAGTTCAAAAACATATGAGATCTTGTTTGGAAGGATCTTTTCCTGTTCATGACTGGAGAAAACAAAGAGAGAATCCATTTCTCATTTAATTCCTGACACGATGGAGCTAGTTATGTTTCTGACATCATTGGCCTTTGGATAAAATTCCCTTCTCCCTCATTGAGTTTCCAAAGTGCTTTTGGTCTGAAACTTTTTGAATCAAGCATTAATAATCTACCTCTAGCTCCTAGAGTCTTCAAGACCAGGACATTCCCAGGAAAAGGAGGTCCATGGTCAAGGTCTTCCTATAGGCAACAATTTCTAAGTTGTTTGATCCTCCTCTCTAAAGGGTAAGCATTCTTCTTAAAAGGATGCAACTGATGAAATTCAAATTTCCAAAACAATTTAACTGCTCAACTAAATCTTCCTGTTTGTAGTATCAAAAGGAAATTGGCTCTCTCCCATAGGACATTTGTGTGAAACCACCTGAAAGTGTTCCATTCTGGTTAACTTCCTGATCTGGACCACATCCCAAAAGCCACACAACAAAATCATGGGGATGTAGACTGTACAGTTTAGGAAGGTGAGACCTGTGCTTTCAGAGAATATAAGAACATTGACAATGAAGCTGTATTTAAGTTTCCTAAAAGAAATACTTCTTCAGAGCTCAATGGGGAACCTAAGTGCTTGAATAATTTATTTTAGAAAGATCAGCACAAGGTCGATCCCTATGAAGTGGAGGTTAAAGATGTCCCAAATGCCCAACTTTTTAAAACTGCTGTGCCACTCTATCATCTCTGATATCAACTCCTCCTCTTCCCCTCAGTAATCTCTCTCCTGTCTTAGGGTTCTATATTTCACTGTAACATCTCACAGAACTCACAAACTCCCAAGGAAACGGCTCACGTGGTGGTGGAGGAGGCTGGGAGGCTGTCAGGCTGGCAAGTCCCAAGTCTTTGGGTAGGTCTGGCTTCCTGGCTTTAACCCCTTTCTCCTGCTCTTCTGCCCTGCTGTTTTGTGCGTCCCTGAGTTGTCCCTAGTAGCAGTCAAGATTCTCCCAACTCACGTGGTTGCAGGAGTTGATGAACCCAAATCAGTATATCAGATGATGGCTGCTGTCTCAAGTCTAGTGGTGAGATGATGACAAATCAAATGCAGGACCAGAGCCCAAGAGAGTGAACTTTCCCAAAACATTCACATATATATCCTCAAGGAAGCTAATGGCAGTGACTTGAGTCACACCGTCCAGCAAGGTGGGAGTCAAGATACATCCCACTGTAAACAGGCTTAAACTCAAAACTCACCACCATTGAGTTGATTCTGACTCATAGTGACTCCCATTGGATTTCTGAGGTGGTAAATCTTTATGAAAGTAGATTTCCCAGTCTTCTTCCTGTGGAGTGTCTGATGGATTTGAACCACCAGCCTTCTGGTTAGTAGTCAAATGTCTTAGGCATAGAGACTAGGATTTATAATATATCACACAATGGTGGATGATGGCCAGAAGGGCCATATTAAGTAATTCACGGCAACACACTAAGTGACCTGATTTTTCTCCAGATTACCTTTTCTCTCCTTTTTATTATATTTCTCAACTGCATATGGATATTATCCTATCACTGACAGCATTGTATTTCAGGACAGATCTTGAAACCTCCTTTGTGATGATGAATGCCATGCCATTCCTTTTCAAACTGTCATTCCCGGCATAGTAGATCATATGGTTGTCTGATTCAAAATGGCCCAAACCAGTTCATTTCAGCTCACTAATGCCGAGGATATCAATCTTTATGCATTCCATTTCCTTTTTGACAACTTCCAATTTTCCTAGATTCATACTTCGTACATTCCATGTTCCGATGATTAATGGATGTCTGTGGCTGTTTCTCTTCAATTTGAGCGGTGCCATATCAGCAAATGAAGGTCTTGAAAGCTTTCTCTTTTCCATATGAGTAAGGCTGGGTTTACTCAGATCTTGCAGCTCTTTCCCAGTCCTATTTTGAGAACCTTTTAGCCTAAACAGACTATTCGTACATGTGCGCGGTAATGTACCAAACAGTGTTTCTTTGCTATTCATAAGGTTTTCCCTGGCCAATTCTTTCAGAAGTGGACGGCCTCTTCCTTCTTCCTAGTCTGTCTCAGTCTACAAGCTGGGCTGTTACCTGTGCACCAGGTGCACTCGCTGGGTTTTAAACGCAGCCTCAAAACTCAAGTCTACATGTCACCACATGTAGGACAAACCGACAGACAAGTTTGTCTTGCTGTTGGAGACCTCTCATATCACCCCCAACTGGGTCCCTGTGGCTGACTGTACCTCTGTCTGGCTTCCTGGCTTTAACCCCTTTCTCCTGCTCTTCTGCCCTGCTGTTTTGTGCGTCCCTGAGTTGTCCCTAGTAGCAGTCAAACCCGTAGCATGTTATCTTTGAATTGAATAAGTCTATTATTAATTTAAGGAGCTCTGGTGGCTCTGTGGTTAAGGAATTGGGCTGCTCAGGGTTCCAACCAGGTGCTCCATAAGAGAAAGATGAGGATGTCTACTTCTATAAAGATTTACAGCTTTGGAAACTCTATGGGAGTTGCTATGAGTCAGAATTGACTCAATGGTGGTGTTTTTTGTTTTGTTTGGTTTGGTTTGAGGGTTTATTATTAATTTAATTAGATTAGTTTCTAAGGACATGTGAAGTTATCTAGTCCAATCCCATAGAGTTTTCAATGGCTAATTTTTTTGGAAGTAGATCACCAGGCCTTTCTTCCAAGGTGTCTCTGGGTGAATTTAGCAGGGGAGCTGTGCATTTCAAGACCTTGTTTTAATTTGATTTATATTTCTGCTTTCATTTCATTTATATGTTATTTCCAACATCTGCTTCTTAATCTTCAGGTAAAAAGACACATCATAAAAGATAAGGCAGTTGGGAGATTTCTTTCTTCTCCTCACTGCCAGGCTGCCCTGCAGGGGTGGCAGATATGCATCAGGGACTTCAGTGATTTGGTGTTGTGTTCAGAGATAAGGGGCCCGGATGTCCAGGAGCTCTGTGCTGATGTAGGAATGAGTGGAATTTAACCATTTTATTTATTACTAGGGTTTCAAATAACACTGCTACCAAAAACCAAAAACCAAACCCACTGCCGTGGAGTCGATTCCAACTCATAGGGACCCTATAGGACAGAGGAGAACTGCCACATAGGGCTTCCAAGCAGACTGCCTCATCTTTCTCCCACAGAGCTACTGGTGGGTTGGAACCATCGACCTTTTGGTTAGTAGTTGAGTGCTTTAACCACTATACCACCAGAGCTCCTAACATTTTTCCAGGTTTATTAAATTTCCAAAAAGTTCTGTAAGTCATATTGAATGTGTGCTGTTATTTCTGCAGTTTTCTGATCAGTTATCAGTTCCACAAATTTCTGTGCCCTCTCTTTATTTTTTTCCCAGGCCACTTGTTACAGTGAATAATTCACTGGCTATATAAGGCACTTGACTGCTAACCAGAAGGCTGGCGGTTCAAACTCACCAGCCACTCCTCGGAAGGAAGATGGGGCAATCTACTTCTGTAGTGATACTGCCTCAGAAACCCAAGGAGGGGTCGCTATGAGTCAGGTCTGACTTGACAGCACATAACAACAAACAACAAAATATTTTCAAAGGTCTTTTGTGAATCGTGATGAGAATCGGATGCTGGAGATCTTCAGCATCCGATTCTCATCACGATTCACAAAAGACCTTTGAAAAAGTTTTGATTTACCACACAATTCCAAAACCCAAACTCACTGCCATTGAGTCAATTCCAACTCATAGCGACCCCCATTGGGTTTCCGAGGCAGTAAATCTTTACAGAAGTAGATTGCCCAGTCTTCCTTTTGCGGAGTGGCTGATGGGTTTGAACAGCCAAACTTCTGATTAGCAGTCAAATGCCTTAGGCACTGTGCCACTAGAGCTCCTTACAAAGGGTGTAATAATCCCACCAATAGGTGTTGTTCGTGTCAGAATATGGTTTGTGCTGAGCCAACTGGTTTAATTGAAATACTTCTGCAGATTCTCCCTTCCTTCCCAGACTTGTACCATCATTGAAATGCAAGTATTTATTTTTAAAGCCTTGTAGTAAATTAGTTAGCTTTCTTTGACCAGTATTTTTTGAAACCTTTGAAATCTGTGGTATCAGGTATTTGACTGCTAAATGTCAGTACAGGAAAGTTAGACTTGATGTGTTATACCCAACCAGCAACCCTGGTGGCACAATGGTTAAGCATTCAGTTCCTTACAAAAGGGTTGGTGATTTGATCCCACCCAGCTTTGCCACGGGAGAAAGACCTGGTTATTTGCTCCTGTAAAGATTACAGCCAAAAAAAAAAAAAAAAAACCATGCAGACAGTGCAGACAGTTCTACTCGGTCACATGGGGGTTGCTATGAGTCAAAATCAACTTGACAGCCCCAAACAACAACTGGAGCCAGATGGAACACGAATCTCTTAATAAAGGATGCTTAAATAGCTCTCTGCCAGTTGTTCATACCCAGAATCACATACCAAGGTAGGGATTCATAGGCGTGCTCAGCTGGGGCGAAGAACTTTCCAGGGTTTAATCTGTCAACTGGAAATTTTTGAGGGCAAACATGAGAAGAGGTAGAGTTTTTTTTCTGCTTTACAGGTCCAGGAAACATGTTCACTGGAGAATCAAATCGGAAAGCAGATATCGATCAAAAAGTCAAGTTCTAAATGCCTTTTTACTTTTCTCAGTTTGATGTTTAGTGCACAAGGATTCAGGGAATATGTGAGTTAATTTTTCCATGCAACTAAAAATTTGAGATTGACCTATGGACTTTCAACTAAAATAACCCACACATTCCAATGTAATTAGATTTTTTTAAAAAAGAATAACTTATTCTTATGTTCTTCCTTCTTCCAGAAAAGATGTTAGACAGGTTTCAATAAAATGCACACACACAATAAGCTTGTTAAAATAGACAGAAAATCCAAAAGCGTATAAAAGGGGACGTTTAAAATAGTTACTGTAACTGAACATTAAATTTAATTCTGAGCTTCCTGGCAGTTAGGGGAAAGAGGAAAAACAATGGATTACTTTGTTTTCAGCATTTGCTAAAAGAGAATATTTCTTTGCTTCAGAAAACACTTGCTTTTTCTGGTTATGAAATTTTCAGAGTGCTGTATCCACTAGGCCCTTATGAAAGGTACATTGAACATTCTGATGGAAAATATAAAAAATGTTTTGCAGAAAATGGAGAGAAAAAAAAGGAAAGGAAAAAAAAGGTCTTCATAAGACATTTATCATCCTCAAACAAAATTTGGGAGCAGAATACTAAAAATAAACTCAAGGAAAGTGAAACAATCCCCATCTCAAGACCGTGTGTGTCATGGGGCAGAATCTATGTATTCTTCAATTCCTCTTTGGGGGGTACATTGTTTTTCCTCTTTCCCCTAACTGCCAGAAAGCTCAGAATTAAATTTAATGTTCAGTTACAGTAACTATTTTGATTCTCAAGACTGTATATTCTGTATTTCCTACAAGATGAAACAGCCTTAAAATAACTTCTGTAATGTATACAAGTGTTGATTTTCATTTGCTTCGGATAAAGAAAATGAGAAAATAATGGCAGTGGCTTTCTGAATCAGTTTTTAGAAATTCCTAGGCTAAGAATCCCAAAATAAAGGGAGAGAAAAGTAGTTATGATAGCATATTATAAAACACAAGTCTCTAAAATTTGCTTAATTTAGTATGAAAGTAGGTTTTCTCTCGGATTATATAGTTTGTCACTGGAACTATTTTTTTGTTTGGTCTCCTTTGCCCTTAAGCAGGTCTTGAAATAATGAAAATTATTATCCAGGATTTGTTGCCATAAAAAAGGGAAAGTGCTAAATTCATGAGCAGTCACAGGAGTTTGGTGATGTCAGTAGTATTTTTTGTCACAGGAAAAGCAATGTGGATTTTTATTCAGCAGGAAGGCATGATTTCTAGGGATCAAAATAGGCTCCAGTGGACTCAAGCTGAGCCCTGGGGGGGGGGGGAGTATGACTGGGTCCTCCAAATTTAACTTAATTAGCATTGTGAGAAAACTTCTTTTCCACCACACAGCCCACACTGTGTACCTCATATAAACCGAAGACTGTTGTTGGGAGAGCTAAAGATGGGGAGTGGTTTCATACCACAGTTTCCATGATTCACCATTAGGTTTTTTAAAAATATTAACTTACTCTTATACACTTCCTTCAGGAGCTCTGGTGGTATAGTGGTTAAGACATTCAGCGGCTAACCTAAAGGCTGGCGGTTCGAACCCACCAGCCAGCCACTTAGTGGGAGAACGATGAGGCAATCAGCTTCCAGAAAGATTGATAGCCTTGGAAATTCTCTGGGGCAGTTCAACTCTGTCCTAAAGGGTTGCTATGAGTCAGAATTGACTGGATGACAGTGGGTTGTTTTTTTATACTCTTCCTTCTTCCAGAAAAGATGTTTTGCATGTTTCAGTAAAATTTACATGCACAAAAAGGTTGTTAAAATAGACAGAAAATCCAAAAGCATATAAAAGGGGAATGTTGAAAATAGTTACTCTAACTGAACATGAAATTTAATTCTGAGCTTCTTGGTAGTTAGGGAAAAGAGGGAAAACAATGTGTTACCCAGCAAAAACTAATACAGTAACATTACAATAGGATTGAGCACCAAGGAAAACAAGAATTCATGAAAAGTGAGATGTGTTGGCTTTTAATCTTGTACATATTTAAGTGATTCCATTATTTAATTTCTGGTGCTGCTCTATCTTCATTCAGAGCTTTTATTTTTTTAATATCTTGTTGTCTAAGTTCCAAGAACTTTTCAATTGTCTAGTTCTGTCTAGTAATGTGTTACCATATTATGACTCTTCAGCATTCACAATATTATTCACCTTATTGAAAGATTTAAATAATGGCCAATCCACCTCTTCTTCCAAATATTTTCTTTTCCCATTGTCATTTTTTTTTTAATTTACTGTGCTGAAAATACGCACAACAAAACATTTGTCAGTTCAACACTTTCTACATGTACAATTCAGTGATGCTGATTTCCCAAGTATTCATTAAGGAAATTTAAAAATATCTAATACTGTATTCATTTCTACAGATTTTGCTACCTCTTCTTTCACCTCATTCAGTGACCATTGATGATTCTTTCCCTCAACTGTGCTTTGTGTAGTCTAATACAATTTCATATTCTTCCTTACTGAATTTCATCCATTCTTTTGCTAGTTTTACTTGTTAAATTGTGAAGCTGAATACTGAGGCTTTCTCTTCTAGTCAATATTATGGCCCTTCATTTTTACTCATTTATTGACATTTATTAAACACTTGTTATGTGAAGGACATAATTTATTTATGAAGTGAATTTCAGATTTTGAAAATACTTTTTAATTCAAGATAAAACCAAAGATACCTATCTTATGAGAATAATCAGTGTCACCCTTTTCCTGGTGCCTTCAGGTATTACCTATGGCTTTGCATAGGTTTTCAGAGGCAGCAGGAGAGAGCATCACAGGCTTAAGACTCAGATTAACTTGAATTTGATTGGTGACAAGGAGCCCTGGTGGTGTAATGGTTAAGCAGTCTGCTGTTAACCAAAAGGTTATGATTCAAACCACCACTTGCTCCATGAGAGAAAAGACCTAGTGATCTGCTCTTGTAAATTACAGCCTTGGAAACCCTATGTGGCAGTTCTACTCTGTCCTAAAGGTTTGTTTGCTATGAGTTGCAATAAACTTGATGGTACCTAACAACAACAGGGGCTCTGGTGGCATAGTGAGTAAGGCATTGGGCTGCTAACCACAAGGTCAATGGTTCAAACCCACTAGCTGCTCTGCAGGAAGAAGATGAAGCAATCTACTTCCATAAAGAGTTACAGCCTTGGAAACCTGGTGGGGTTTGCTATGAGTACGAATTGACTCCATGGCAGTGTTTTGTTTTTTAAAAAAACAATAACAGGGAGGTGGAAAACATTTGAGATATATATATATATATATAGATAGATAGATAGATAGATAGATAGATATAGATAGATAGATAGATATAGATATAGATATAATTATTAGAAAGAGAATTGTCATTGTGTACGAAAATGTTTTGATAGCCTTTCTGAATGTTAAAGGAGCTCAAGGTTGTTCTGTGATGTCCTAAGGCAATATAAACAGGGGTGTGTGTACAAACAATGTTGGTGGAATATTAGTTTTAAACAGCAGCCCAATAGGGGAGTGAGTGAAAGCTATAAGGAGTTCTAGAGACTAGGAGAGCTAGAAGACAATGGCTAGTGGAGAGAGCACATGACCTTAGAAAAGTCACTAAAACTCTCTGAGTCTCAATTTTTTCAGAATTATTGAAAGGATTAAATGAAAGAATGTATGGGAAGTGGCCAGCACATAGCCTAGCACAGAATTAGTGCTTATTAATGGTAGTTACTACTGTCATCATTATTATGATTCATGTCAAATGCATATATGAATAAGATTTTATTATGAGTCAATCATGTTTAATCATGCTTTGGGGGAGCAGAAAAGGCCATTTATATCATTTTATGTCTTTTCTGTAGTGTTTTTCTCTTCTGTTTAAATTAAAGAGAGATTGCTGTGTGCTCTAATAGATTCAGTTATCTGGAAACTACCATCTCCTTGGAAGCAATATTCTAAATTAAAAAACCAAACCCATTGCCATTAAGTTGATTCCAATTCATAGTGACACTATAGGACAGAGTAGAACTGCCCCATAAGGTTTCCAAGGCTGTAATCTTTAGGGAAGTAGACTGCAACATCTTCCTTCTGTGGAGCTGCTGATGGGTTCAATAGTTGACCTTCTGGTTAGCAGCTGCTGACTTTAACCATTGCACCACTAGAGCATTTACCAATTTTCTACAACATCTGTAACATAAACATGGCCATGAGATTTATCTCTTGTGTAAGTTAGCTGTGTTTTTTGTTTGTTTGTTCGTTTTTAATGAATTTCCAGTGCTCGCTTTGGCAGCACATATACTAAAACTGGAACAATACAGAGATTAGCATGGCCCCTGCACAAGAATGACATGCAAATTCATGAAGCTTTCCATATTTTGCTCCCAATTTTTTCAACAGAATTATTGAAAGGATTAAATGAATGTATGGGAAGTGGCCAGCACATAGCCTAGCATAGAATTAGTGTTTATTAATGGTAGTTACAGGAGCTCTGGTAGCATAGTGGCTAAAGCACTTGACTGCTAACCAGAAGGCTGGTGGTTCAAACCCACTAGCCACTCCTCGGAAGGAAGGTTGGGCAATCCGACTTCCGTAGTGATACTGCCTCGGAAACCCAAGGAGGGGTCGCTATGAGTCGGGCCGACTCGACGGCACATAACAACAACAACAACAACAATGGTAGTTACTACTGTCATCATTATTATGATTCATGCCAAATGCATATATGAATAAGATTTTATTATGAATAAGATTTTGTTATCTTCAGGTGTAGGGAAACAGAGGCTCTAAGACTTGTCCCATCTGGGGATCTGCAAGTTCCAAACCTGATTTCTTTTCCATAAATAAATAAAATGCATTCCCATTTTTATCAGCTCCTTGCTTTCTATTTTTATCTGTTGTGACCATAGTATCCATTCTCTTATCTCAACATCTTTGCTCAATCCTGCAAATCCACTTTTTTAAATAAAGGTAGTAAAGGGGAGTTGGGGGCACATATCTCTACATTTCCTCTCCATTAAAAAAAAAAAGGAATTGGATCAGGATGGCTGAATGCAGACCATGTGGGCTTCTGAAATCCTCTGGGGGATAAAGAACTCACTTACCATCAGCCCTTTGGAATAGAGTCCACTGTTTTTGAAAAGCTTTAAAAATCTTGTCATTTACACTAATAAAGCACTGAATAACAACAACAAAAATCTTCCTCCTTCTACATTTTCTAGTCTAAGGTGACATGTAGGGGCATCCTTAAAACCCTTTGGGAAGAGTGTGGGGTCAGGATGGGACATTGTTTGCTCTATTTTTTTTTTTTTTTTTTAATTGTGATTTGGGTGGGAATTTATAGAGCAAATTCACTTTCCATACAGCAGTTCACATACACTTTGTCTCATGACATTGACCACAATTCACCACAATGCAACAGCTCCCCTCCCACTTCCTCCCGACCATCACCTCTTCCCTGTGTCCATCACTCAATGCACCCCTGTCCCCTGAGCTATTTTCTTGTACATGAATAGCCCTTCTTTCTCCCATGACTGTTCCCTCTAAGGAGTGTATCTATCTCAGTTAAATGTTCAACTGTTATGCTGATCTTTTGTTTGGCTGGAAGCCACAGGTATGGGATCAATTCCAGACCTGAAGGGCAGCTAGGGGCCATAATCTTAGTGGTTCTACCAGGCTCTATCAGACCTGTTTGCTCTACTTCAAGGAATGATCTGGCAAATATCTCTGACTGGCCTGTTGTCTCCTTCCTCACTTACTACTCCATACACATCCTTGATAGAAGAGGACAACCTTTCAGGTGGGGGATTAAAGGACTTTTCTATAGCCACAGGTATGCAGATCCCTATGTTCCTTTGCTAGAATTTCTCAACAAATCCCACAAAAGCACTACATGCACAAGCAAAATGACAACTTTGGAAAATAAAGTGTTGGACCAGGTTGCTTTGAACAGCACTCAATGTGACTTGGTCAGCTATCAAAATAATTTTTCTAATAATCACTTGTGAGTAAGGAGGTGATCATGAGAAAGAAAGAGAAATGATATTGACCAAGAACCTCTCTTTGTTGTTGTTGTTGTTGTTAGGTGTCTTCAAGTCAGTCCTGACTAATTTTGACCCCATGCACAACAAAACAAAACACTACCTGGTCCAGCACCATCCTCACAATCTTTGCTGTTGCAGCTTCTGTTAAGTCAGGCACTGACTCACGGTGATCCCATGTACAACAAAAACAGAGGTTATCCAGTCCTCTACCCCGGCCATGATTGGTTCTGGATTGGACCATTGTAATTCATAGGGCTTTCATTCACTGATTTTCAGAAGTAGCTCTCCAGGCTTTTCTTCTTAGATTGCCAGGCCTTTCTTCCTAGTTGCTCCACTGAAAGATATGTGGTAGCTGCATTGGAGGTGTGTTGGCTGGAAATGGAACCTGGGTCTCCTGCATGGAAGGCAAAAATTCTACCACCATCGCCTCAATTACCTTCCTCCAAAAACCAAACTCACTGCCATCTAATCGATTCTGACTCATAGCGACCCCTCCTTGGGTTTCTGACTCAGTATCACTCCAGAAGTAGATTGCCCAACCTTCCTTCCGAGGAGTGGCTGGTGGGTTTGAACCACCAGCCTTCTGGTAAGCAGTCAAATGCCTTAGGCTCTACACCACCAGATCTCCCATGAATAACGTTCCTACTAGGTGCTATATCCTACACACCTTTAACCTTATTTAATACAATAGTGAGATGAGAATGCTGGAGTTAGAGAGAGCTGTGCTTGTGTCCCAGTCATGCCATTCTTTAAAGTTCAATCCCCTCATCTGTATGATAAGGAAATTGTAAAGGTAGAATGAACTAACGCATTTAAAGTTCTTTGCACAATAAGTGGTACACAGTAAGCACTCGACAAACATGACCGAAAGTTATGGGTTAATTATTATTAACTCCCCTTGAATAAGGAAGAAATAGGAATACAGAGAGTTTCAGTAACTTGTCCAAGGTGATGCATCTAGTTGGGGGCAGAACCTTGATGAAAACTGAAGTCTTTATGACTCCAAAACTAGGCTGTGTTCTGGGAGGTGTGACTCACTCATAACAGCACAGTCAAGTTGCCTCCATCGCTAACTTCTGGAATTGAAAGTGCCTCCTACAAGGAAGAAAAACCTGGAAATTGATATTCTTTTGCTTTATTCCTTTTCACTCCTTTTGCTAAAAGAGCTTCGTGGAAAAATCTATGTTACTTCCCTGCTCATCAATTTGCCAACTCAGAGCAAAGAAGCTCCACTGTAAAAGTACCATGGTCTGGGATAGTACCTCTTTCTCCTGTCTTCTTAGGAGATTTAACAAGGCCAATTAGAAAGAGTAAGCAAATTTAGGACTGAACTAGTCAGACTTCACCTCAACCCAGGTTGTCTTTTATGAGGCTAATTTACAGGCATCCTTGATTGAATAAAAACAAAGGTCTCACTCTGAATATTCATCAATTGCCTTTTGAAAACAACAATGGGATGGGCTTAAATATACATGAGTCAGAAACATCCGGATTACATTTCCAGGGAATTATCCAGGGATTTAAAAATTTAGAGAAAGAAAGGCTTGAAAACAAGCATTCAGGATTTCATAAAAAGCTTTCCAGCCAATTAGACCATGGGCCTTGCCTAGTCCTAAAATTGTTCATTAAATCCTGCCACCTAGACCCAGTGATGAGACTGCTGCGGTCTTAAAGTGACAATATACTGTTCTGCCTTTCTCACTCCTGTCAGGTAGTATGAAGTGAGAAGAGAGCCTCCCCTTTCTTTCCCTGAAAGGCAGCTCAGAGTGTTCTTAGGCTGGAGTGCAGGTCCACCAGTTCCCTGAAGGGATCTTTTGTTGAGCTTGGTGTTGAAAGACAAAATTATCTTGAAACAAAATAGTTCTATTTTTAGGTACATTGTTGATTGTGAAACTGGAGTCTCTAGCCTTCATTTCATAAACATACCAGAGACTGTCTCAAGGGACAAAGAATTGATGTCTTTGCCACGGGCAGTTTATGATGACCTCAAAAGGATTGTGAAGATTCTCACTTCTCTATAGGATTGGGGTTTTGGGGGTAAGAAGGTAGATTGTAGAAATAACCTAGGAACCTATGGACTCTGTGGGTGCTCCTCTTTTTTCAGTTCCAGGTCTTCAGGCAAATTAAGGAAGCACCATATGGATGAAGAAAATCAGATATAGGGTGTTGGCTTCATGCACTCCTGTGCCTTGTCCACTGCACTGACTCTAGACCCTCAGTACACGTCTGCTCCCAGAGGTCCTTGCAGAGTCTAAATTGCAGGACCAAAAAAAAAGAAGCTAGACAAAAATTTACTTTAAAATAGAAGAAAATAGGAAAGACAAAATCAGGCCACTACACTCTCCTATTCATGTTTCTCATTTTAAAACATCTTTAATCTTCGGCTTCATTAATTCTATCCTGGCTGAGCCTGTTTGTTCCCATGATTCAGAGGAAGCAGCAAAGAGCTTGTCTGTCATCCAAGCTCAGGCTAAGCTGGCGTGGCTGCTCCATAGGGGCCCTGGCTTGAGGCCCAAGCCAGTCATGGCCACTTTGTCCCCTTGCCAGGCCTCATGAGTTCAGACTCTGTTGTAATTTATAGGCAAGTCTCCTGTCTCCAGTCTACATCCTAAAACCCAACCTTACTTCTTTTTTCCCCAACTCCACATACCAAGATGAAAGAGATGAATCCATGGGAAGACTCCAACATGGAAAATTCAGCCCTTTACCCTGAGACCCTGTGTTGTTTAACTGTCATACCAGGGTTCGAGGTCACCAACAAAAGACACAAATCACATGCTCTACTAGTGCATGGACTAATGCTGTACTCGCAAGGGAAGAGACAGAGCAAGATTAGCTTCACTACTGGACACCATTCTCCCATGGCCAGTGAGGAAGTCATTCCTCTAGGCCAGTGTAGGTCATTTGCTCTGCACATCCCTCCTGGACCATAGACCATATGACCTTGTTCCTTCCCTGTCAGAATCATATACAGAAGTGGGGTTGACCAGGAGCCACATGGTGTCCATGCATATGCAAGAGACAAAGAATGTTATTATGTGTCCAAGAATGAGAGAGGAAGAGAGAATCGATTATCAGCCTGCTTATCAGAGAATGTTCTGGGCTCAAAGCCTCTGCTTAGGTGACCTGGTGGGAAACACAGAGGCATATCATCCTCACAACACCCCAACACAATGTCCATTAGGAGAAGGAGCAGTGTCCCCCAATACCAACATCCTTTCTTTAACAATCACCCTGTGTGTCAGACCATCCAGATGACAATGACTGCATTTTGAGAACACAGGACTTTATAAAGGATAACTCCGACTTGCTCCTAAATTCTTTGTTATATTCTTACAGTCAGTTGCCTTTTGAGATGAAACATCTAAGCTTTAAGGCAAATCTGCGAGTTCAAGCATGATTAAAACTTCGAGTAAAACCTGAAGATGACAACTTTAATTATTAGGAAGATGCATCACTTTTATACCATATTCAACAGTACTTAAATCCAATTATAGTGGCCTAGCTTACCTTCAAAGCTGTTTCTACAAGCTAGCAAAAGAACCACCAAGCAACCTCATCAAAAGAAAGGTGCCCCGACACAGACAGTCAGCTGTGCCTTGTCCTGCTCTGTGTTAAGTTGTACAGCCATCTATGTATCCGAGACATGCATTGTACATGATTGTGTCTAATTGCCCAATAGTCTTTTCTTGTGCTCAATAGCGGTAAAGCAGGGAGAATGATGTCTTATAAAATCTGCTTAATTACCTTCATAGATAATGATGCCTGGGACATGCACTTAGTCTGGAACTTCACCACTCAATAAATGAACACAGGCAGGGAAGCAGAAAGATTATACCCTCCCTCTTGCCCCCACCACCCAAGCAATTGCTGCAATTTTTCTCGTCTTATACAAAAGGGTAAAGAGTGAGCCTGCATAGATGATTTGGTGGGGAGGAGTAGCAGTGATTTCAGCTACATTTCTTTTTTAGGGTTCAAAGTTGTTTTTAGTTACTGTCCATTGGGCTCTGACTCATTGTAACCTCATGGGCAACAGAACAAAACATTGCTTGGTGCTGCACCACCTTCACAATCATTGGTACTCTTGAGTCCGTTGTTAAAGCCACTGTGTATTTTGAGTGCCTTAGCTCTGGTAGCAGGGAGCTCTGATAGCATAGTGCCTAAGGCACCTGACTGCTAACCAGAAGGCTGGCAGTTCAAACCCACCAGCCACTCTTCAGAAGGAAGGTTGGGCAATCAATCTACTTCCATAGGGATAATGCCTCAGAAACCCAAGGAGGGGTCACTATATGAGTAGGGTCTGACTCGATGGCACGTAACAACAACAGCAGCAGCTCTGGTAACATAGTGCCTAAGGCATTTGACTGCTAACCAGAAGGCTGGCGGTTCAAACCCACCAGCCACTCCTTGGAAGGAAGTTTGGGCAATCTACTTCTGTAGTGATACTGCCTCGGAAACCCCAGGAGGGGTCACCATGAGTCGGATACGACTTGACACCAGTGGGTTTGGTTTTTTGGTTTTCAACCTAGGGAGCTCATCTTCTATATTGGGCAATATTCTATTGTTATTCATAGGATTTCGCTGTCTAAGTTTTGGAAGTAGATCCCCAGGCCTTTCTTCTTAGTCTGTCTTAGTCTGGACACTCCACTGAGAGCTGTCCACCATGGATGACCCTGCTGGTATTTGAAATATCAGTAACATAGCTTCCAACATCATGTTGTTGTTGTTTGCCATAGAGTTGGACCGGACTCATAGCGACCCCTCCTTGGGTTTCCAAGGTGGTATCACTACAGAAGTAGATTGCCCAACCTTCCTTCCAAGGAGTGGCTGATGGGTTTGAACCACCAGCCTTCTGGTTGGCAGTCAAGTGCCTTAGGCACTATGCTACCAGAGCTCCCTCCAACATCATAGCAACATGTAAGCCACCACACTGACAGACAAGTGGTGAAGGGTACAAAGTAGGCAAATGATTTTGGACTGAAGTAGCTTTTATAGAAGGAATGCCAGCTTTTTTATTTTTATTCTACCTCACTTTTGCTGACAATTACAAATAATCTTTATTATAAATTGCTTGAATTATAAACAACTTATTAGTTGTTGTTGCTAGGGGCCTTTGAGTAGATTCTGATTCATAGCAACCCTATGTGTGCTATACAGTAATTGGTTCCAATATCAATACCGAGGGACTATATATGTTTTCCTTTTAAAGAGATTTTGAACATTAATCAAATTTGAGAAATATTGAATATGATGAGCCTGATTCAATTACCGTTAAGAATATCTCACTCTGCAGTGGGAGCAGGTCTTCTTTTAGCCCACTAGGCACCCACTGGGAGGAAAAAAAATCACCACTATCCACTCAATTCTGACTCAGTGACCCTCATTGGATTTCTGAGGCTGTAAATCTTTATGGAAGTAGATTACCCCATCTTCTTTCTGTGGAGTGGCTGGTGGGTTTGAACCACTAACCCTTTGTTTAGCAGTCAAGTGCCTTAGGCCACTGTGCCACCAGAGCTCCTTGTTGTTGTTGTTATGTGCCGTCGAGTCGGCCCCGACTCATAGCGACCCCTCCTTGGGTTTCCGAGGCAGTATCACTACGGAAGTAGGATTGCCCCACCTTCCTTCCGAGGAGTGGCTGGTGGGTTTGAACCGCCAGCCTTCTGGTTAGCAGTCAAGTGCCTTAGGCCACTGTGCCACCAGAGCTCCTTGTTGTTGTTGTTATGTGCCGTCGAGTCGGCCCCGACTCATAGCGACCCCTCCTTGGGTTTCCGAGGCAGTATCACTACGGAAGTAGGATTGCCCCACCTTCCTTCCGAGGAGTGGCTGGTGGGTTTGAACCGCCAGCCTTCTGGTTAGCAGTCAAGTGCCTTAGGCACTATGCTACCAGAGCTCCTTAGGGGTCTGCTAATAGGGTCTTTCTCAGGAACTGGGAAGATGGTTTGGTCAAACAGCCCCTAGTGGCCTAAAGAAGTTCCTGCAGTTCCCCTAAAATACATAAATTCACTCTTGGCCCCTGAAAGTAATAGATTCTCAGTACGTGTTTAGTAAGGATAATAAATCTGCTACACAGCAAAGAAAACAAATGCACCTGCAATTAGTAAACAGTTGCATCAATTTAGCAGTATCACTAGGAGGAGCCCTTGCTTTTAAATAACAGTGACAAAGCCAATGATTACTAAACTCAATAACATATATGCATATATATATGTATATGTATATGTATATATATGTATATATAATATATATTCATAAATACATATATTTATATATAAATATATTTTATATAACATATATTTATATAAATATGTATGCATATATTTTATATAAATAAATATAGATAGATAGGAAATTATCAAAATTATTAATTTGTATTCTTGCTTGTTCCAGAAAGATTTTAGGCCCATTACAGGAATATGTAAGTTATGGAAAGATATGTGAAGATGAGGTAGAAACCCAAGGAGGATATATATTAGAGCTCTAAAGGAAGTTAATTCTCTCTTTCTTTACAAAGGATAGTCTGTCCTGTCTGAAAAATTTCCCTCTGGGGTTATAATTTTACTACTAACAAAATGCATGCATTGAGTGTCTGCAGATTTGTCTCAGAAATGTGGCACATAATTATGAATATTATTTTCCATTATCCATTTAGAATCCTTATTCTATTAAGTACTAATGACCTTAAGTTTCATAGTACCCACAAAACTCCATGGTGTAGGCTAAATTCAAAACAAAATATAAATATAACAACAACAAAACTCATGTATCTGTGTTTCTGCTGTTGTTTGTTGCCATTGAGTCGATTCCAACTCATAATGGCCTCTTGTGTGTCAGAGTAGAACTACTCCATAGGACTTTCAAGGGTGTGATCTTTTGGAAACAGGTCACCAGGACTTTCTTCCAAGATGTCTCTAAGTGAGTTAGAACCATCAACCTTTTGCTTAGTTTTCAAGTGCTTAACCATTCATGCTACCCAGAGACTCCTAGTTTCTACTTTGTGTTATAAGCATTTTAAGAATTATTAAGCTTATATTTGGTTGAAGTAGAACTAAAGAAGAAATGAACTCACTTTTTTCTTCTTTCGAAACATTCATGTATTGGTCAGGGGTATAATCCTTAATTTTCATTTTTCAAAAATCAAGTGGCCACAACCCAAATCCAGAGTCACAAGACAGGAGGGATGGAAGTGAAATCACAAGGCTTATAAAGAATTTGTGAAGTCAAATTCCCAGGTTTTCTATAGTTTTCCTTTCACACAAGCAAATGCATCCTTAGCAATTTTTTACTCTGACCTTAGGTTTTCTGATTCTGGATTCTGGACTACTTTCTGACTCCTGTGATATTCTTCTCCTTCAAAAACTATGGTCATTCCCAATGACAAGAAAGCTGATTGGTTTTCTATGTCTTTAAAACAATTGTAATGAAAACCCTATGAATCACCACAGTCTGATCTGCAACGGATCATGAGGAGGGAGCAGGTAACACAGCAGATAATAACAATATCTTTTCAGAAACTGAGCATTTCTGGGGTTTTGCATAACATTCCAAAGGGAAGCACTAACTCAACCAGCTCTCTATTGGCCCAAAATGGTAAAGCCAAAGATTCTGTAGGTTATGTTGTGTCATTTCCCTTTTTTCTCTACCTATCTCCTCTCTTCTCTATTTTCATATATTGGCATGTAACGTATCAGATTTGAGACCATCCTTGTATATCAAATAGTATATTGTGCTTAGCAGAGAGAGCATGAGACAGGCTTGCATTGGCCAAAGATCTTTAAGAATGTGATCTTTACCCATCTCTTCAGTGAAAGTAAAGCCCAGTGATGTCTCAAAGCATTTGGGAAGAGCTTGGCTTCCACAGAGATACTGCCTCAGAAACCAAAGGAGGGATTGCTATAAGTTGAATCCACTGGACGGCAGTGAGTTTGGTTTTGGTTTGAGGCTTCTTTTATTAATTTACTGTGAATAAGTAATGGTTTGACACAAATGTGTTTTTAGATGGTGGTCAACATAATTCTCTTTACTGCTCCTATTTCAAGGAGCCTTGGCAGCACAGTGGTTAAGTGTTTGACTGCTAATGGAAAGATTAGTGATTTGAACTCAGCTGCCTCTCCATAGGAGAAAGATGTGGCAGTCTGCTTTCATAAAGATTACAGCATTGGAAACCCCATAGGTAAGCTCTACTCTCTCCAAAGGGTCACTATGATTTTGAATAGATCTGCCAGAAATGGGTTTGGTTTTTGGTTTTGGCTCCTATTTCACTTTATAGATGACAAACTGTTGGGAAAAAATGCTAATATGAAAAGCTAGGTCATGTGATATATTTTATGGATTGAATTGTGTCCCCCAAAATTATGTTTTGTAAGTCCTAAATGCCTATGTTTATAATGCCATTTGGGAATGAGTACTCTTTGTTATGTTAATTCGTGTAAGGTGTGTCTTGAGCCAATCTCTTTAGAGATATAAAAAAGATTAAATAAGCAAGCGAGAAGCAGAGATGAAGAGAGATGTTAAGTCACGTGAAGATTGCCTAGGAGTAAAAGCTCAAAAGACACAAGGGTCTTCCTCCGGCGTCCACAGAGAGAGAAAGCCTTTCCCTAGAGCTGTTGTTGTTGTTGTTATGTGCCGTCGAGTCGGCCCCGACTCATAGGGACCCCTCTTTGGGTTTTCGAGGCAGTATCACTATGGAAGTAGGATTGCCCAACCTTCCTTCCGAGGAGTGGCTGGTGGGTTTGAACCGCCAGCCTTCTGGTTAGCAGTCAAGTGCTTTAGCCACTATGCTACCAGAGCTCCTGCAACCTGAATTTGGACTTTCAGTTTCCTAAACTGTGAGAAAATAAAGTTGTTTGTTAAAGCATCCATTTATGGTAGTTCTGTTATAGCAGAACTAGATAGCTAAGATAATATACACAGAAAAGCTTATTCCAGTATCCAAAAATATTGCCTTTCTGTTGGAATTCAAACTCTTGCTTCTAAGTTCATCTGAAAAACAGACAAAATCAATTAGCAACCCTTTCACCCTCTGGCAAAAGAGGAATTTCTGCAAGAATGTCTTCCAGAAGCTACCGGTCATTTGGCTGTTTGGCTGATGTGAAGGCACAGACACAACTTTTGGGCTTCCCCAGGGGACAGGAACGGGCTCCATCCTGTCTCTCCTCCACCTTTGTGGGCTCAGTGCTCCACCCTCAGGGTGAAGACCACGCATGTCCCTATTTGGGGTCAGCTGTCAGGAGACAGATCTGTTTAATATTTAGCTTTGAAGGAAATTGGCTGAACCAAAGATGAAAGGGATCAGCTCCAAGTGATGGAGAAAAACAAAAACAAGTCTCAATTATTTCAGTATTTCCATAGAAAAATAAAGCCAATGCAGGTGAGGAAGAGAGATGACAGAGGGGAGAGAAAGGGAGGAAAAGAGGTGTGTGTGTGTGTGTGTGTGTGTGTGTGTGTGTGTGGGATGAGATCTCCAAAAGTCTCTCACACATCATGTCAAGTCCCTAACTAGTCTGAGTGCACACATATCATTCAGAAATACAAGTGATACTCAGATCTCAATGACTGACCTAGGTCAGTTTGTCAATTTTAATATGCATATTAACCACGTGGGATGGAACTAGAACCCCAGGTAATGCTGATGCCACTGTTCCCAGAGAATAAGGCATTTTGGTTTTATGCACAGTGATTGCATTTAAAAACAACTTGCATAGGGCTACTTGTTTTAAAATCATCTCTATAAAAAGATGAAGAAATATATCATAAAACTGCATACATGGGAATATTGAAATGAGAAAGAAAAGATTTTAAAAGAAATAGAAATTCAGTGGAAAGAAAAAGAACAAATTCAGCATGATTTTCTACTTGCCCAATACACATACTTTCAGAATGGATCAATTTTTGTTCTGCAGCAAATTGAAGTAGATGTTGATTTTGCTGGGATGTTGCTCAAGATCCTGTTATCAGTGCCACCAATAGGAGCAGAATACTGTTATTTAAAAT
This sequence comes from Orycteropus afer afer, assembly GCF_000298275.1. Lineage (NCBI taxonomy): Eukaryota > Metazoa > Chordata > Mammalia > Tubulidentata > Orycteropodidae > Orycteropus > Orycteropus afer. The sequence continues at coordinate 1,005,927 of NW_006921906.1, forward strand.
GTAGTGGATTGACTTTTCAGGATAATTAGTGGTACTGACACCGATTTGCAAGAAAGAGGAAAATGAAAATCCTAAGGAAAAAATAGAAATGATTATATAGATGAGAAAAAGGTATAATCCAAAAACCACTGCCACTGAGTTGATTCCAACTCACAACTTGTTAGGACAGAGTAAAATTGACCCATAGGGTTTCCAAGGCTGCAAATCTTTATGGAAGCAGACTGCCTTATCTTTCTCCTGTGGAGCCACTGGTGTGTTCAAACTGCCAACCTTTTGGTTAGCAGCTAAATGCTTTAACCACTGCACCACCAGAGCTCCTTGAACAAGGTATAAACCACACTCACTGCCATTCATTTGATTTCAACTCCCAGTGACCCCCATTGGGTTTCTGAGGCGGTAAGTCTTTATGGAAATAGATTGCTCCAGTCCTTCTTCCATGGAGCAGTTGGTGGGTTTGAACCGCCAACCTTCTGTTAAGCTGTCAAATACCTTAGGCACTATACCACCAGAGCTCCTTTCAACAAGGTATAGTTACATATAATTTTCAAAGGAAAAGGAGAAACTTAAGTACAAGACTTTATTTTGAAATGAGCATAAGGAAGGCTGCTTGAAATTTAAAAATCACGTTTGTCATTCTTTACTGGAGTGCAATAGAATTGTCAAAGGTGGCTTCTGAGACTTCAGAAGTAACTGCACCCTCTTCCTCCACCCCCTCTTTCCTACTTAGTCCAGACATCCTATAGCTCTTTGAGGGTCAGAAGGTCATCTCAGCCATAACTGAAAGTTTCTTGACCAAGAGGCCCTACTGGGATTTGCTTTCCCTCTGTTCTTGTCTTTAGACACCACAGTCTTTATAAATCTTAAAGCTGGACAGAATCCTGAGATCACCTTGCCTAACCTTTTCATCCAATTTATCTGATAAAAATTAAATGACATAAATAACATGAGTATGTTCTTGATGTAAAACAAAAAACAAAAACTGTTGCTTTCAAGTCAGTTCCAACTCCTCTATGTGTTACACAGTAGAACTAATCTGTAGGTGTGTTAGAGTGTTAGACTGGGTTCTCTAGAGAAAAAAAACCAGTAAAGCTTTTACATATGTATGTATATATATGTATATATATATATATATACACACACACACACACACACACACACACATATATACATATACATATATATATATGTG